>NW_019942684.1:79204-80806 GCF_002910315.2 Salvelinus sp. IW2-2015
TCCTTTCCACAGGGGAACAAACAAACAGAGCAGCCTGGGGTAATGAAGACGCCCCTGGGAATGGACACACCGTGAACCAAGCCCAACTACTTATTGATGTGGGATTGACTGGTTACTGAGAGAGGTTACTGAGAGAGACACAGAGAGGGAGAGGGAGAGGGAGAGAAAGAGAGAACCAGATAGAGAACAGAGAGAAGAGGTGTGATCTGATGTGATGTGCTCTCTGTCCAGCGCTGCTCATYCAAAAAGGTGACAAACCCCCCCATCAGATCAGTAAATCTCAGACAGGTCTGGGTGGTGGTTATTCACATTGATGTGTTCATACTGGTGAATTTAGACTGGACTTTCCCGTACTGTGGACTGACGAGGACTGGCCAACGACCAATATGTGATATGAGCAAGCTGACCTGCAGTTGAGCAAGCTGACCTGCAGCGGTTAGAGCTCTGGGCCAGTAACCGAGAGGTATCTAGTTCCAATCTCTGAGCTGACATGCAAATATAAATTGTCTGACGTGCCCTTGAGAAAATCATTTAATCCTAATAGCAAACCCTGGGTGTGAGAGTTGGTATATGAAAAGAAGTATATATTTTATTCACACATACATATTATTACACACTTGTACATATGTGAAATATATAGGACCCACCAAAATAGTATTATCTGCAGTTGACTTTTTTTWATGAATCCCCAAGAAACAAAATAATGACTATAAAGGCCCTTACCACGTAATTAAAATGTTTACCATACCAGGTAACTAGAAGACTGTAAAGTGGGCTGAATCCCAGACAAGAGTAGGATAGCCTACACACCTACATCACAGGGTTTGAAATGTTTTAAATTGAACATTTATTTAACTAGGCAAGTCAGTTAAGAACAAATTCTTATTTACAATGATGGCKTYCACCGGCKAAACCCAGATGACGCTGGGTCAATTGTGCACCACCCTATGGGACTCCCAATCATGGCCGGTTGTGATACAGCCTGGATTCGAACCAGGGTGTCTGTAGTGACGCATCTAGCACTGAGATTCAGTGCCTTAGACCACTATGCCTCTCGGGAGCCTATTAACAACATGTTCTTTCAAAAGAGTTTATGTTTCTGAAAATGATTGACAAGGTAAAGAGAAAAGACAGTTCTAGCTCACTGTTTTAGGTTAAAAATAGCAACGTGCATAATACTGTAGATGTTTGATGGGTATAGAATGCTATACATCTGACATCTACTGGCTGTACCATACATACAAAGGTAATTCATTGATATATCACAGAGCAAGTTGTCATTCTTGTCACATTTTATCTCCTTAGATGCAAATGAATAGTTATCCATTGAGTTACCCCATCAGCACTGTTAACTTACCTAGTTAAATAAAGGTTACTTGATAGTCTTTGAATCAGGCAGAACATGAAATGTTGCCCAGTTGAAGAGTGGTATTGTGAGGCAGTGCGTAGTGTTGTGGTATTGTGAGGCAGTGCGTAGTGTTGTGGTATTGTGAGGCAGTGCGTAGTGTTGTGGTATTGTGAGGCAGTGCGTAGTATTGTGGTATTGTGAGGCAGTGCGTAGTATTGTGGTATTGTGAGGCAGTGCGTAGTATTGTGGTATTG
>NW_019942684.1:81236-83447 GCF_002910315.2 Salvelinus sp. IW2-2015
ATTGTGGTATTGTGAGGCAGTGCGTAGTATTGTGGTATTGTGAGGCAGTGCGTAGTATTGTGGTATTGTGAGGCAGTGCGTAGTATTGTGGTATTTTATTATTATTATTTTTTATTTAACCTTTATTTAACCAGGAAGGGCTCATTGAGATTTAAAATCTCTTTTTCAAGAGCTTCCTGGCCAAGATAGGCAGCACCAAGTCATTACAAAAATTACAGACAGACAACATGAAAAACTACAAGTCATCTAGTAAAAACCATAGAATTCACAAGAGTATAACAAAATCAAAAACAGCAAATTAAAAACATTGACAGGTCAGGGAATCAGCCTCAAAATTGTGGTATTGTGAGGCAGTGCGTAGCTTTAATATTGCTTTACCTTGACTATTAGGTTACTACAATTACATCTGATGTCCTCTTTTATTGAACAGTCCTGAACCCAATCACTTTTAACCTGGTGGCTTAAAAGTGCTTTTTTAATGAATCCCCAAGAAACAAAATAATGACTATAAAGTCCCTTACCATGTAATTAAAATGTTTACCATACCAGATAACTAGAAGAGTGTAAAGTGGGCTGAATCCCAGACAAGAGTAGGATACCCTACACAACTACACACATACACCTACACAAAAACACACATACACCTACACACATACACCTACACAGCTTTACACCTACACAAAACACACCTACACCTACACACATACACCTACACAGCTACTGTACACACCTACAAACATATGCACCTACACACATACACCTACACACCTACACAGCTACTGTACACACCTACACGCATACACACACACACCTTCACACCTACAGACCTACACCTACTCACATACACACCTACACATCCACACTTACACACCTACACATCTACACACATACACCTACACACCTACACCTACACACATACACCTATACAACTACACACATACACCTACACACCTACAAAACTACACACCTACACACACACACCTACACATTTACACACCTACACCTACACACATACACCTACACACCTACACACCTACACAAACACAGACCCAGAGGAAATGAAAGCGAGGGAGGCTGCATGATTTTGTCAGTAAAATGTGAATATTTTGACTGTCTAAAAGCTTTGTGTGATAGTGAAGGGCAGCTGTCGACGGTGGACCTCTCAGTCTCTAGTAAATGACTGGCCTGATCGGCTCCTCTGTAGTAATTACCTAAATGGGCTCATTCAAAACCTCTTCATTGTCGAATCAGTTAATTAATTAGCTGTTTCACTGACAGGATAATGGTGAGAGCATGCTAAATAGATTAGTCTGGAACTTGATTTATTGCTGCAAGCCACGCCTCCTTTTTTTGTTTATCTCTCAATCTTCCTTTCCCTTTCTTGCCTCTCTATTTTCTCTTAGTTCTCTCTATGTTCTCTCTCTTCTCTCTCTCTCTCTCTCTCTCTCTCTATGTTCTCTCTCTATTCTCTCTCGTCTCTCTCTCTGTTCTCTCTCTGTTCTCTCTATTCTCTCTCTCTATTCTCTCTGTTCTCTCTCTGTTCTCTCTCTTCTCTCTCTCTATTCTCTCTGTTCTCTCTCTGTTCTCTCTCTTCTCTCTCTCTATTCTCTCTTAGTTCTCTCTGCGATCCGTTCTAGAGAATCTTGCGCAAGGTTGAGACCACCCCTGCATTCTTTTCTTCTCTCTCTCTTTCTCTCTTTTCTCTCTTTTCTCTCATCTTCTCTCTCTTCTCTTTCTCTCTCATCTCTTTTCTCTCTCTTCTTCCTCTCTCTCTTCTCTCTCTCTTCTTCTCTCTCTTTCTCTCTTTCTCTTCTCTCTCTTCTCTCTTTCTCTCTCTCTCTCTCTCTCCTCTCTTCTCTCTTTTCTCTCTTTCTCTCTCTCTTCTCTCTCTTTTCTCTCTTCTCTCTTTCTCTCTCTTCTCTCTCTTTCTCTCTCTTTCTCTCTCTCTCTCTCCTCTTTTCTCTCTCTTCTCTCTTTTCTCTTCTCTCTTCTCTCTTCTCTCTCTTCTCTCTCTCTCTCTCTCTCCTTTCTCTTTCTCTCCTTTTTCTCTCTCTCTCTCTCTCTTTCTCTCTCTCTCTCTCTCTTCTCTCTCTCTCTCTCTCTTCTCTCTCTGTCTCGTCTTTCTCTCTCTTCTCTCTCTCTCTCTATTCTCGTCTTGGTCTCTCTATGTATCTCTCTTCCCTCTCCTAGCTCTCTCTAGTGCTCTCTCGG
>NW_019942684.1:83472-95717 GCF_002910315.2 Salvelinus sp. IW2-2015
TCTAACCCGCAGTTATTGTAATGTGATGGTGGTGTTTAAAATATGGACCTGCAGTGCTTTTCTTGGCGGGCGGACTGACTAACGGCGTTTGCGCTGTTTGGCATTCACAAAACTCATCAACATGCTACTCAATGACAGGGAGACGGGCAACGTGGGAGGAGGTCTCTCTCTCAACAACACACACCACACAGGTGGGAACGAATCACACACCGCATCCCCAGGCTCAGCCTCTACTCCCTGCTGTGTTGCTGTGAGGGAATGTTCACAGTGTGGGGTGGCTTTCCTCCCAGGGGCCCTGGTGTTGGTCGGTGGTGTTGTGATGTCTAATTTGTGTTTTATCTCTGTTTCCCTCAGCAGAGCTAGCAACAGGAAGACTGCTGGTAATCTCTAAATTAAATCAACATTTATGGTGCTGAGCGACAGGGGGAAGATTGGAAAGTGTTAGTGTTGGAAGGGTAATGGAACTTGTTGCATGTTTGTGGTGTACACACTAAGCTAGCCTGTGGTGCTCTCTGTTGAGCCCTAGGCACTGGCGGGCCTCAACAAGACGTTTGACTACAGTGAACGCTTTATAAGCATCAATCTGGCAACAGAACACATTCACTACTCCCACTTGGTGAGCGAGATGGAGAAGAGAGAGAGAAGATGGAGGGAGAGAATGTGTGTAAGTGAAGGGAGAGAGATGGTGACGGAGAGATAGAATGTGGGAGAGAGAGAGGGAGAGAAGATGAATGAAAGAAGAGAGAGAATGTGAGATAGAGCTGGAGGGGATTGTCACCTGTTCCTTGTATTCGCTACTGATGTTTTTGGTGTTTGTTTGGATATGAATTGGAAAGGAACTGAGGCCTATGAGTTGTAGAACTGGTTACAGTAAAGGACCAAAACTATGGCTTCCTGTCCGGGGCCCAGAGCTTAAATAGACCCAATCTTTGCCCTTGGCTGTGCCCACTCGACACCTCCTAACATGGACAAAGACCGCCAATCAACCCCATCAGAGCCACTTTGAAGCAGAGCTTTAGGGCTCTATTCAAATATGTATTCCTGAAGCGGTACAGATTGGCTAATAGTAATGTTAATGGTCACTATCAAAGATTAAGCCCGACATATACAGCATGCACATGAATACAGTCCTCCCACTAACGCAGGAACACAATAGCCTTTACATTTCAATCAAGCGCTGCAACGCTGAACATTTTGTTTATTGATCGTCAGTTTTTCCATCTGGAGATGCCTCTAACGCTCATATGGTCATACTAATCAACAGAACTATTCTGTATGATAAGGCAGCTGCTGGTGAGGTTAGGGTTAGGGTTAGAATAAGGGGTCAGGGTTATGGTTAGGGTAGCTAGGTTTAGGGTAAGGGTTACTATTTAGGTTAAGAAAAGGATTAGGGTAATGGAATTAGTAGTTATTGGTTCGTTGATACTGTTACTGAAAGTCTGTAGATAGTCTGTATAGTCTCTATATAGTCTGTAGAAGTCTTGTATATAGTCTGTTGATAGTCCTAAATATTCTTGTAGATAGTTCTTTAGGTAGTTCTGTTTAAATCTATCTCCATATAAAGTGTAACGTAGCTGAATCCGTTGTTCTGGCAGTGAGAGTACGAAATTAATGAGACCACTAATTGAGCCACTGATGGTGGGGATGAGAGAGAGAGAGGAAGGAGAAGAGATGAGGGGAAGAAGGATTGAATGAGGTTTCTTCCTGGTTCCCCCTAGTGTTCACTCATCCAGCCGGGAGAAAATAATGATCTGGAAATCAAGCTCTGACAATGAGTCCACCGGTCTCCCCTTCTTAACCAAATGAAGTCGATTTTCCTCCAGCAGGTTTGGAAGAGAGGGGGAGAGAAGGAGGAGTAGGGGAGGAAGAGAGAAGGAGAGGGTAAAATGAAGAGAAGTGAGGGAGAGAGAGAGAGAGGAGAGAAGAAGAGAGAGAGGCGAGAGGAGAGAAGGAGAGAAGAGGGAAGGAGAGCAGGAGAAGAGAGAGGAAGGAGTAAGGAGGTAGTAGAGAGAGACCGAGACGAGAGCGAGAGAGAGGAGAGTAGAGGAGAAGAAGAAAGGGAAGAGAGAGATGAGAGGGATAGAGAGAGAGTAGAAGAATGATAGAGAGGAGAGTAGAGAGGATGAGAGAGAGGAGAGAGGGATGGAAGAGAGGGCGAGAGGGGATAGGGAGTGAGAAAAGAGAGGGGATAAGAGAGAGGGACAGAGAGGGAGGGGAAGAAGGGGATAGAGAGAGGACGCAGACTGAAGGGAGAGGTTGACGACTAGAGGGGTGGGGGCAGAGGCGGAAAAGATGAGGAGAGGCCAAGAGGGGATGAGAAGGGTGGAGGGAGCTGAATAAGAAGAGAGAGAGAGAGAGGAGAGAGGAATAGAGAGGTGAGAAAGAGAGGGGAATTGAGAGAGAGGGGTAGACCAACACAGGGCGATAAGAGAGGGAGGAGGAGAAGAGAGGGGCGAGACAAGAGGGAGGAGAGGAGGAAGAAGATAGAGAGAGTAAGGAGGGGTTTGAAAGAAGAGACGGAAAGAAGCGTGAAAGTAGGGGAACGATAACATAAGTGGAGAGAGAATATATAGAGGGGAGAGCATGAGAAAGAGAAGAGTGGAGAAAGGGAAAAGGAGAGAGAGGCAGAGAGGTATAGGAGAAGAATAGGGATATGGTGGGTGGGCCTTCGGCCTGGCTTGGAGAGATAGGAGTGAGGGATCGAGAGATAAGGAGAGTGGAGATTGGAGAGAGAGGGGGAATGAGAGCGAGGGAGAGGCTGAGAGGAGGGAAGGATGAGAGATGAAGATAATGAAGAGGTGAGATAGAGGGGAGTATAAAAGAGAGGGGAGTAGAGAGGAGGGGGATAAAGAAGAGAAGTGGGATTAGAGGGAAGAGAGGAGCAGTAGAAGATAGAGAGGGAGAGATGAAGAGAGGGGATATGAGAAAGGGAGGCCTGAAAGGAGGGAGAGTGGGGATAGAGAGGAGAGGAGAGAGGGAATAAGGAAAGAGGAGAGAGGGGATAGAGAGAGAGGAGAGAATGGATAGAGAGTGGAGAGAGAGGGGATAATGAGAAGAGGAGAGAGTGGGAGCCAAGAGTGGAGAAGAAGGGGACAGGAGAAGAGGAGAGAGGGGAAGAGAGGAGTGGAGAGAGGCGGGTATAAGAGAAGAGTGGGAGAGGGGTCTCTCTCTATTCTCTCTGTTCTCTCTCTGTTCTCTCTCGGTTCTCTCTCTATTCTCTCTCTCTATTCTCTCTCTTCTCTCTCTCTGTTCTCTCTCTTCTCTCTCTCTATTCTCTCTCTTCTCTCTTTCTATTCTGTCCTCTCTCTAATATCTATCTCTTCTATCTCTCTATTCTCTCTCTTCTCTCTCTCTATTCTCTCTCTCTATTCTCTCTCTTCTCTCTTTCTAGTCTCTCTCTATTCTCTCTCTATTCTCTCTTCCCTCTCTTCTCTCTTCTCTCTACTCTCTATTCTCTCTTCTCTCTCTATTCTCTCTTTTCTCTCTTCTCTATTCTCTCTCTTCTCTATTCTCTCTATTATCTCTTCTCTCTCTCTTCTTTCTCTATTTTCTCTCTCTTCTCTCTTACTTTTCTCTCTATCTCTTCTCCCTCTCCATTCTCTCTCTATTCTCTCAATTCTCTCTTCTCTATTCTCTCTCTCTCTCTCTCTCTTATCTCTCTCTATTCTATCTATCTCTTCTCCCTCTCCATTCTCTCTCTATTCTCTCAATTCTCTCTCTCTCTTCTCTCTTACTTTTCTCTCTATTATATCCCCTCGCTCTTCTCTCTCTTCTCCCTCTCTATTCTCTCTCTCTTCTCTCTCTTCTCTCATCTTTTATCATCTCTCTGTATTTTACCATCAATCAGCCACCCACCTACTCTCTGAAAACCCCCGTCACAGACATGAAGCTCAGCATCTGATAAGACAAAGATATTTTACTGCTTCAGATGCATCTAATCAGACTGTTGGAGAGTCTATGATGTATAATGTGAACAGATTGCACTTATGACACTGTACTGTAGTCAGTTCAAAGGTAGTGTTTTTATGTGTAACGCTGGCCTTAAGTGTGTGTCGTGTAGGCTCTCTTATACTACAGTTTTAACAGGGGCATGAACTGAACCGTCAACCTGCTTGTCACATCAAAGGACAGAGAGAGTGTGGTGTCAGAGAGATGAAGATAGAGACAGAGAAATAGAGGGAAGGAAAGAAAGAGAGAGAGAGACAGAGGGAGTGTGAGAGAGAGAGAGAGAGAGATAGAGGGGTGGTATTGAGAGAATGGAATCACTTGATTAATCTCTCTCTCTCTCCCTCTCTTTCTCCTGCTCAAAGTCCAATCAAAGCGGCGGTGGCGGCTCAGGACTGCAGCTCCGCGGGGCCAAATCCTCTTGTTGCTCTGGCGGGAGCATGAAAAGCCAGGAGGGGAGTCTCCTTTTGTCCTCAAACAGAACAAGCCTAACGCGCTTTTACAGGGACTAGGAATGGGAGGGCTGTTTTGGTGAGCTGAGAAACAGCCAACAAGAGGTGCGAATGAGACGCCCATTCATCTCCTGAGCTTTACACTAATTCCCCCACCGTCGCCTTTTCTTCCCTCTCGTCTGCTCCGCCACAAAACAACCCAAAACAAGCGATTAGAGGACGTTGAAAACAGGGGATCCGGGGCTTAGACCCACGTCTGTAATCCCTCGCCACTTCCTGACCTCTTCATGAAGGGCTGCGGTTGCATCTAATAGACCAGTGACCCTCCCACACACACATTACCACACACACACATCTTACACACACACACACACATAAATCAGAGGACACCCACACAACACACACACACACTCCAAGTCCCCCCTTTAGAAAGCTCATCCCCGAGGAATCGTTCTTTGGAGACGCTCTAGGCGTGAAGGGAGGCGAGTTGCTGAAAAAGGATCCTGCCTGAGGAGTTCTATCAAGTAGCGCGGACAGCTCTGATCGTGTTTCTTTTCTCCACCATTTAATTCAATCTTCTAGAGCCATCTCTTAACACGACTCTTCCCTTGCTTTTCATTCACCCCTACTCCCAACTCCACAGGACTCCAGGACCCCATCTACGCACCGAAACTTCAAAGACCCTGGTCTGCCAAAGGAGAAAGTCAACCTCTTTCTTCACTCTCTCCTCTCTAGCCTCACTCCTTCTCTGCCATGGCTTTCTTTCTCTCCTCTCCTCTTCCTTCCCGCTCCCTGCTCCTCTCCCTCCTCTCCTCTCCTCTCCTCCTCCTCACTTCCTCCCCTCTCCTCTCCTCTCCTCTCCTCTCCTCTCCTCTCCTCTCCTCTCCGCTCCTCATCCTCATCCTCTCCTCTCCTCTCCTCTCCTCTTCCTCTTCCTCTCCTCTCCACTCCTGTCCTCCTCCTCTCCTCTAAGCAGCTGTGGAGAAATCATTATCTCACTTTCTGCTGCTGCTTTGCATCTAAAAAAAAATGGAGGGATGGAGGGAAGAGAAGGAGGGAGCGAGGGATGGAGGGAAGGGAAGGAGGGAGGACAGACCCCTCTGTCACACACTGCGCTCCTGTTCCCCATCAGATCCAGAGCCCAGGCTCCAAGCTGAACAAAGCATAAAACAAAATCTGATACACATGTTATGCATCTATAATGTTATGCTTCTAGAATTTTATGCATATACAATGTTAACTTCTTTGGGACTGGGGGGCAGTATTGAGTAGCTTGGATGAATAAGGTGCCCAGAGTAAACTGCCTGCTACTCAGGCCCAGTTGTTAATATATGCATAGTATTAGTAGATTTGGATAGAAAACACTCTGAAGTTTCTAAAACTGTTTGAAGGATGTCTGTGAGTATAACAGAACTCATATGGCAGGCAAAAGCCCGAGAAGAAATCCAACCAGGAAGTGGGAAATCTGAGGGTTGTGGTTTTTCAAGTCATTGCCTATTGAATACACAGTGTCTATGGGGTCATATTGCACTTCCTAAGGCTTCCACTAGATGTCAACAGTCTTTAGAACCTTGTTTGATGCTTCTACTGTGAAGGAGGGGGGAATGGGAGCTGAATGAGTCAGAGGTCTGCCAGAGTGGCATGAGTTGGTCATGCGCGTTCACGTGAGAGCGACCTGTGTTCCATTGCATTTCTACAGACAAAGGAATTCTCCGGTTGGAACATTATTGAAGATTTATGATAAATACATCCTAAAGATTGATTCTATACTTCGTTTGACATGTTTCTACGAACTGTAATATGACTTTTTGTCTGAACTTTCGCCTGGACCTGCCCGCGCGTCGTGAGTTTGGATTGTGTACTAAACGCGCAAACAAAAAGGTGGTATTTGGACATAAATGATGGACTTTATCGAACAAATCAAACATTTATTGTGGAACTGGGATTCCTGGAGTGCATTCTGATGAAGATCATCAAAGGTAAGTGAATATTTATAATGCTATTTCTGGCTTTGTTGACTCCACAACATGGCGGATATCTGTATGGCTTTTGTTGTCTGAGCGCTGTACTCAGATTATTGCATGGTGTGCTTTTTCGGTAAAGCATTTTTGAAATCTGACACAGCGGTTGCATTAAGGAGAAGTTTATCTAAAGTTCCATGCATCACACTTGTATTTTCATCAACATTTATGATGAGTATTTCTGTAAATTGATGTGGCTCTCTGTAAAATCACAGGATGTTTTGGAAGCAAAACATTACTGAACATAACGTACCAATGTAAACTGAGATTTTTGGATATAAATATGAACTTTATCGAACAAAACATACATCTATTGTGTAACATGAAGTCCTATGAGTGTCATCTGATGAAGATCATCAAAGGTTAGTGATTTTTTTAAATCTCTATTTCTGCTTTTGTGACTCCTCTCTTTGGCTGGAAAAATGGCTGTGTTTTTCCGTGACTATGTACTGACCTAACATTAACGCCGCAGCCCGTCTGGTGTTCAACCTTCCCAAGTTCTCTCACGTCACCCCGCTCCTCCGCTCTCTCCACTGGCTTCCAGTTGAAGCTCGCATCCGCTACAAGACCATGGTGCTTGCCTACGGAGCTGTGAGGGGAACGGCACCTCCGTACCTTCAGGCTCTGATCAGGCCACACCCAAACAAGGGCACTGCGTCATCCACCTCTGGCCTGCTCACCTCCCTACCTCTGAGGAAGTACAGTTCCCGCTCAGCCCAGTCAAAAACTGTTCGCTGCTCTGGCACCCCAATGGTGGAACAAACTCCCTCACGACGCAGTCAGCGGAGTCAATCACCACCTTCCGGAGACACCTGAAACCCCACCTCTTTAAAGAATCCCTAGGATAGGATAAAAGTAATCATTCTAACCCCCCCCCCCCCCCCCTTAAAAGAGTTAGATGCACTATTGTAAAGTGGTTGTTCCACTGGATATCATAAGTGGAATGCACCAATTTGTAAGTCGCTCTGGATAAGAGCGTCTGCTAAATGACTTAAATTAATTTAAATGTTGGTGTGCTTTCGTTGTGAAAGCCTTTTGAAATCTGAACGTTGCTAGATTCACAACAATTGTAGCTAATTTGGTATTGCATGTGTATTCATGAAAGTTTCATTTTTATAGAACATTATTTGAATTTGGCACTCTGCAATTTCACTGGATGTTGGCCATCTAGAATGCATCTAGAATGTTATGCATCTAGAATGTTATGCTTCTACAATGTTATGCATCTGGAATGTTATGCACTATAGAATGTTATGCCATCTGGAATGGTATGCATCTAGATGTAAGCATATACAATGTTATGCATCTAGAATGTTATGCATATAGAATTATGCATCTGGAATGTTATGCATCTAGAATTTAAGCAGATACAATGTTATGCATCTAGAATGTTAGCATATACAAGTTATGCATCTAGAATGTTATAGCATGTGAAGAATGTTAAGATAACAATTGTTATGCATCTTAGAATGTTACGCATCTGGGATGTTAAACATCTGGAATGTTATGCATATACAGTGTTATGCATCTAGAATGTTAAGCAATATATAATGTTATGCATATAGAATGTTATGCATATAGAATGTTATGCATCTGAATGTTAAACATCGGAATGTTATGCATCTAGAATGTTAAGCAAGTATACAATGTCTATGACATATAGAATGTTATGCACTATACGAATGTTATGCATTGAATTATGCATATAGAATGTTAGCATAGAATGTTATGCATCTTGGAATTGTATGCATCTGGAATGTTTGCATCTGAACATGCTCAGAATGTTAAGCATATACAATGTTATGCATATACAATGTTATGCATCTGGAATGTTATGCATCTAGAATGTTATGCATTAAGAATGTTATGCATATACAATGTTATGCATATAGAATGTTAGCATCATAAATGTTTATGCATCGGAATGTTATGCATCTAGAATGTTAAGCATATACAATGTTATGCATCTAGAATGTTATGCATATAGAATGTATGCATATTGAATGTTATGCATATAGAATGTTATGCAGTATAGAATGTTATGCATCTGAATGAGTATGCATCGTAGAATGTTAAGCATATACAATTATGCTCTAGAATGTTATGCATTATAGAATGTATGCATCTGGAATGTTATGCATCTAGAATGTTATGCATATTACAATGTTAGCAGACTAGAATGTTATGCATATACAATGTTAGCATCTGGAATGTTATGCATCTAGAAGTTATGCATCTGGAATGTTATGCATATAGAATGATTATGCATATAGAATGTTATGCATCTGAATGTTATCATTCTGGAATGTTATGCAGCATCTGGAATGTTATGCATTGATGTTAAGCACTATACAATGTTATGCATGAATGTTATGCATATAAGAATGTTAGCATCTGGAATGTTATGCATATAGAATGTTAGCATCCTAGGAATGTTATGGCATCATGGCAATGTTATGCATCTAGAATCGTTAATGCACAATTATATCTACAATGTTATGCATCTGGAATGTTATGCTTACTAAATAATTGACTATTACAAATCTGAATGTTATGCACTCAATGGGTATGTGAAGAATGCTCATCATATACAATGTATTTACTAGAATGTTATGCATCTTGAATGTGTATGCTGCTAGAATGTTAAGCATATACAATGTTATGCATCTAGAATGTTTATGCATCTAGTATATGCTCTACTGTAGCATCTGGAATGGTACTCATGCATAGAAGTTTATAGCATCTAGAATGTTGGTGCATCTAGAAGCTTATGTGCAATACCATGTTATGATCTAGAATGTTAATGCCAATCTTTTAGTGGAATGTTATGCAGTATAATGTAGAAACGTTGATTCAGTGTAAACATCTGGAATGTTATGCATCTAGATAGGCATTGCCAATATCCATAGTGAATTTATGCCATCTCGAATGTTAATGGCATCATATGCAGCTAGAATGTTATGCAATAACAATGTTATGCATCTAGAATGTTGTATGCATATAGAATGTTATGCATCTAGAATGTTAGACAAATTCTGAATGTTAAACATCTGGAATGTTAGCATCTAGAATGTTATGCATCTAGAATGTTATATGTTTGCATCTAGAGAGTTATGCATATGACCATGTTATGCATCTGGAATGGCTTCCGATCTGGAATGTATGCATCTAGAATGTTATGCAATAGATACAATTTATTGCCTCCTAGAATGTTAGCAATTATGAAATGCTTATGGCATCTAGAGCATGTTAAATCGCATATAAGATATTATTGCATCTAGAAGTATATTGCCCTTGAATTACGAGCCAATCGGGAATGTTATGCATCTGAAGAATGTTATGCGATATAGAATTTATGCATTCTAGAAGTTAGCATCTGGAATGTTATGCATCTAGAATGTATGCCATCTGGAAATGTTATAGCATCATAGAAGTTATTCATGCATATTACCAATGTTATGCATCTGGAATGTTATGCATCTAGAATTTATGCATCTTAGCAATGTTAGCATCTAGAATGTTAGCATATACAATGTTATGCATCTAGACATGTTATGCATATCAAATGTTATGCATCTAGAATGTAGCATCCGTGAGAATACGTTATGCATATAGATGTTACTGCATCTGGAATGTTAATCATCTGGATTATACCCCATCTAGAATGTTGATAAACGTGCATATACATGTTACATGCATCGAATATATGGCATCTAGAATGTTAAGCATCTAGAATTTATTGCATCTAGAATATAGCATATACAATGTTATGCATCAGAATGTTATGCATATAAATTATCATCTAGAATCTTACGCATCAAATGAGCATCTCGGAATGTTATGCATCTGGAATGTCTAAAATGCATCTGGAATGTTATGCATTACTAGAATGTTATGCCAATTCCTAGAATGTTATGCATCTGGAAGTTATTGCCATCAGAATGTTATGCAATCTAAGAAATGTTATAACATCTTAGAATGTTTCATTGACATAATACAATGTTATGCCATCTGGAAATGTTATGCATCTAGAACAATGTTAGGCATCTAGGAATGTTATGACATACAATGTTATGCAATCGAATTTATGCAGTCAATGTAATGATCTAGAATGTTATCATGCATCTAGACATGTTATGCATCTAGAATCTCTATACATGCATAGAATGTTAGCATTATACAATGTTATGCATCTAGAATGTTATGCATCTGTTCGAATGTTAACATCTAGGAATGTTATGCATATACAATGTTATGCACTAATTATTGCATCAGAATGTTATGCATACTAGAATGTTATGCACTCTAGAATGTTATCGCATATACAATGTTAGCATCTAGAATGTGTTATGCATATAGAATGTTATGCATCTAGATATGTTACGCATCTGGCGAATGTTATAGCATCTAGAATGTGATGCATATAATGTATGCATCTAGAATGTTATGCATTATAGAATGCTTATGCCATCTAGAAATTTATGCAGTCTGGCAATGTACGCATCCGGAATGTTAGATGCCGAGTCAAAATGTTATGCCCATATAGGAGAAAAATTTTAATATTACAATTTGGCCGCCAAAACTCAAGGGGAAATTTGATTTTCACTCTACGGGAGAAGCCCCAATTTTTTACATGCGAATGTTATTGCATCTTTAGAAAGTATATGCATCTGGACATGTTATACATCTAGAATAGTTACTGCATAAACAATGCTTATGCAATCTGAATACTTATGCATCTAGAATGTTAAAGCAATCCTAGAGATGTTTAGCATCTAGAATGTTACGCATCATACAATGTTATGCACATCTTAGAATGTTATTGCACTAATAGAATGAATTATAGCCCAATCTACAGAATGTTACGCCATACATTGGAATTTATGCATATAGAATAGATTACGGCATATAGAGATTATGCCATCTGAATGATTAAACATCTAGAGAATGAGATGCAGAGTATAGCAAAGTGATATATGCATCTGCGAATGTAGAGGAACAGAATCAAGAATGGTATGAGCAGCTTAGAATGTTATGCACTCATAGAATGATATCACGCAAACATAAACAATAGTATAGCATTCTAGAAAGCTTATGCAGTATAGAGAATATGCAATCCTAGAAGCTTACGCAGAACTGAATGGTTTACGCAGTCTGGAATGTGTAGAGCGAAATCTGAGAAATGTAGAATGAGCAGTATCATGGAATGTAGCTAGCATCTAGTATAGAAGATTGACGCAAGATCAATGAGAACACTTTATGCACTCTGGAGACATGATGCATCGAGAAGCCCAGTGTATATGCGATCCTGAGAGAGATGATACAGAGCGAAATTCAAGAGATATACAATGACAATAGCGATAGGAGAGAGAGGATATATGAACACACCATGAGATACAAGTAGCTTATGCAATCTGGGAAAGATGTAAGATGCATCGTAGATGAACTTATGCATCTGAGAAATGATCTATGACACGATCCTAGAATGCTTATGCCATATTATTACACATGTATATGCATCTGAATGTTATGCCATCTAGCAATGTTATTGCATCTAGAATGTTATGCATCTAGAACTCCGTTCATACAATCAGAATGCTTATGCGAGATATTTACAATGTAGAAATTAGAAGACGAAGTGATACAGATCTAGACAGATGAAGACGAAAGACTGGAAGAGAAACAATCTACTATCTAGAGAGAAACTAAGAAATGTATTAATCAAAGATAGTACGAAAGTATGACATACAGGAGAGAAAACATATGACAGACCGAGAACCACTCATTACGATGTCAAATCAACGAGAGTCACTACATCTCTCTTCTC
>NW_019942684.1:95742-149240 GCF_002910315.2 Salvelinus sp. IW2-2015
CAGGTGTTATGCATCTGGAATGTTTTCATCTGGAATGTTATGCATCTAGAATGTTATGCATATACAATGTTTTGCATCTAGAATGTTATGCATATACAATGTTTTGCATCTAGAATGTTATGCATATACAATGTTTTGCATCTAGAATGTTATGCATATACAATGTTATGCATCTGGAATGTTATGCATATCAAATTTTTTGCATCTAGAATGTTATGCATATACAGTGTTATGCATCTAGAATGTTTCTCATCTGGAATGTTATGCAACTAAAATATTAGACATCCGGAATGTTATGCTGGAATGTTATGCATCTGGAATGTTATGCATCTAGAATGTTATGTGTTTTGGAATGTTATGCATTTAGAATGTTATGCATCTAGAATAGATAACTCTGTAATCTCCACTGCAAGTTTATTTGTAAATCCTTGAAATTGTGCATGTCGGATAATTCCCAAATGCTCCTTGCACATGTGCGTGCACACACACACACACACCCACACACACACACACCACACACACACACACCACACACCCACACACACAACAACACACACACACACACACACACACACACACACACACCACACACACACCACACACCACACACACACCACCACACACACACACACACACACCACACACAACACAACAAAAAAACACAATATCTTAATCCGTTCATTCATTCACTAGGTAACTGATGTTTCACAATGCACCCCATGCACGTTCACTTCTCAGTTCAATTCTAAATTCTATTCCAATATTCTACGACGATACGTAATATATAGCCGTGAGGCGGCGACAGACAGGCTGAGCCGGAGCGTGTCTAAAGGTGCACTGTGTAATCCTGTAATATGTAGAGAGAGCAGTGAGGAGAACTCACCCCCCTTTCCCGCTCTGCTCTCTCGCCCTCCAGGACCCACAGCCTCTGATGCACAGATAACACCTCCCTGTTATCTCTAAAGAGCAGAGCCGTTTAACACACTCACCCACCACCAACGCACACACACAGAAATACAGAGACACACACATACAGAAACACACACACACACACAGAAACGCACACACGCACACACACATCAATGCAGACACTCATCCCAACGCACATACACACACACACAAAAAATCCACGCACACAGACACATGTGGAATGGTAGACACACATGAAAATGTGCCCAACATATACAACACATAAACATGCTATTGGTTTAGTCTGCGGCAGCCAAGATTGTGTGTTTAGTCTGGTACTGCTGTGTGCGGAGGATTAAGACATTTGGCATTATTACGTCTAGTGGGACTTTTGACTGGTTTTGATTTAATCTTTGATTCAATTCTGGCTTGTATCATGATTTTATCTGGCTGTATATAATTCTTTATCCCTGTTGATTGTTTGATAATAGTCTTGTTTCTGGTTTTGTGTCCATTGTTAGAAGTCCTATACGTAGATACTGGCTAGTGTTGGTTGTGGCCTGTTCTATATACACTCTTAGAAAAAAGGGTTCCAAAAGGGTTCTTCTGCTGTCCACAGGAGAACCCTTTTTGGTTCCAGGGAGAACCCTTTTTGTTTCTAGGTAGAACCCTCTTTGGAAATGGGGACAACAGAAGATCCCTTTTAGGTTCTATATAGCACCTTATTTTCTCAGAGTAAGCTGTAATGCTAAACATTCTGCTTGTGTGTTGATTCCTTGGCCCTGAATACAGTTCACAAGCTGTACTGTTGATGTTATTGTGTAGGATGATTATTAGCACCAGATTCTTGCCTTGCCTATAGATCTTGGCCATTGTGTTGATTCTGCTAGCTGTTATTCTGGTATTGTGTTGACTGTAGGGGCAGCACTGGCTGTTGATTCTGGTATTGTGTTGACTGTAGGGGCAGCGCTAGCTGCTAGCTGTTGATTCTGGTATTGTGTTGACTGTGGTGGCAGCACTAGCTGTTGATTCTGGTATTGTGTTGACTGTGGCGGCAGCGCTAACTGCTAGCTGTTGATTCTGGTATTGTGTTGACTGTGGTGGCAGCCCTAGTGCTAGCTGTTGATTCTGGTATTGTGTTGACTGTGTGGTCAAGCACTAGCTGCTAGCTGTTGATTCTGGTATTGTGTTGACTGTGGTGGCAGCACTAGCTGCTAGCTGTTGATTCTGGTATTGTGTTGAATGTGGTGGCAGCACTAGCTGCTAGCTGTTGATTCTGGTATTGTGCTGACTGTGGCGTCAGCGCTAGCTGTTGATTCTGGTGTTGTTTTAATTCTTCCTCGGCCCTGTATTTGTACTGTTGATTCTGGTACAGTGTGTAGTGTTGACTCTGGTGAATAGCTAGCTGACGCTAGTTGTTGATTCTGCTGTGTACATCTGCTGTCAGGTCTCCCAGCAGCCTTCTGCTAAACGGGTAGTGTCTGGATGGCGAAGGAGGGTTGTTTGTCTGCTTCCAAACATATTGATCTCCTGCAGAAGGGAAAACATTAGCAATGGTGTCCGCCACGGCGAGAAGGGAGGACGGATCCAAGGTGGGTAAATAGCTTTGTCAGATCTGGCGAGGCAAACCTCCAGAGAGAGAGAGAGAGAGAGAGAGAGAGAGAGAAAGAGAGAGAGAGAGAGAATGAATCTCCTGCAAGGCTGACAGGAGAGACACAACCACGGGACATCACAGCAGCCCCCTCACTCACTATACTGTGATGTGCTGTGTGTGTGCGTGCGAGCCCACACCAGAAGCCTGTCCCTACTCCACTCGGCTGTGATGTGAACTCAAAGTAACAGAATTTGGACTGCTGTGGAATATGTGTTGGAGGATGTATGTTGTGGGATGTGTGAAGTGTGCTGTGTGATGTTTGTGGGGAAGTTGGTAAAAAAAAAAATGTGTTTTTTCTTTTTAACAGAAGGCCAAATTGCTTCAGTCCTTTCAGTTGGCCAATCACCCATAGCGTTCTTGATTGAAGAATGGCGCCGGAGGGGATGGTTGCTGTTTTATGGGCTCCTAACCAATTGTGCTATTTGGTTTGTTTTTTCGCATTGTTGATGCTACCGTCTCCTATGACTGAAAAGAGATTCTGGATATCAGAAGAACGATTACTCACCTCGAACTGGACAAAAACTTTTTCTTTAATTAGTCTGACGCGAAGAATATAATGCTGCTCCCGGACAAGGCCCAAATCCCTGTCATTCACATAAAGTAAATAAGAAAATAGAGGGGGAGCAGATCAGGGTGCCATGTGAGAATTTGTCGGCGAGTGTGTAACCCGCCTCTACCATCCGTTCTATTGGCCAAAGTGCAATCACTGGAGAATAAACTGGATGAGCTCTGTTCTCATGATAAGTTGTAGACCACATTATCTACCAAAAGAGTTCTCATCTATATTTTTTGTAGCAGTCTATTTACCACCACAAACCAATGCAGGCACCTAGGCCGCACTCAATGAGCTGTACAAGGCCATAAGCAAACAAGAAAATGCTCATCCACAAGCGGTGCTCCTAGTGGATGGGGACTTTAATGCAGGCAAACTTAAATCTGTTTTACCTCATTTCTATCAGCATGTCACATGTGCAACCAGAGGATAAAAACTCTCGACAACCTTAACTCCACCCAGAGATGTGTACAAAGCTCTCCCCCGCCCTCCATTTGGCAAATCTGACCATAATTCTATCCTCCTGATTCATGCTTACTAGAAAAGACTAAAGCAGGAAGTACCAGTGACTCGCTCAATACGGAAGTGGTCAGATGACGCGGATGCTACACTACAGGACTGTTTTGCTACGTACGCTATGGTCGTAGTTGAAAACAGCAGGTCTGGGACAAGGTAGCACGTCCGGTGAACAGGTCAGGTTTCCATAGCCGTAGGCTACGCTATGGTCACAAGACGCAGGCCTCCTTACTGTCCCTAGAATTTCTAAGCAAACAGCCGGAGGTAGGGCTTTCTCCTATAGAACTCAATTTTTATGGAATGGTCTGCCTACCCATGTGAGAGACACAGACTCGGTCTCGACCTTTAAGTCTTTATTGAAGACTCATCTCTTCAGTAGATCCTATGATTGAGTGTAGTCTGGCCCAGGAGTGTGAAGGTGAACGGAAAGGCACTGGAGCAACGAACCGCCCTTGCTGTCTCTGCCTGGCCGGTTCCCCTCTCTCCGCTGGGATTCTCTGCCTCAAACCCTATTACAGGGGCTGAGTCACTGGCTTACTGGTGCTTTTCCATGCCGTCCCTAGGTGGGGTGCGTCACTTGAGTGGGTTGAGTCACTGACGTGATGTTCCTGTCCATGTTGGCGCCCCCCCTTGGTTTGTGCCATGGGGGAGATCTTTGTGGGCTATACTCGGCCTTGTCTCAGGATAGTAAGTTGGTGGTCAAGATATCCCTCTAGTGGTGTGGGGGCTGTGCTTTGGCAAAGTGGGTGGGGTTATATCCTGCCTGTTTGGCCCTGTGCCACCATGTCTCTCTCTAATTCTCTCTCGCTCTCTTTTTTTCTCTCTCTCTCCGAGGACCTGAGCCCTAGGACCATGCCRCAGGACTACCTGGCCTGATGACTCCCCAGTCCTCCTGGTCGTGCTGCTGCTCCAGTTTCAACTGTTCTGCCTGCGGCTATGGAACCCTGACCTGTTCACCAGATAAGCTACCTTGTACCAGACCTGCTGTTTTCAACTCTCTAGAGACAGCAGGAGCTTTAGAGAAACTCTGAATGATGGGCTATGAAAAGCCAATTGACATTTCCTCCTGAGGTGCTGACCTGTTGCTCCCTCTACAACCACTGTGATTATTATTATTTGACCCTGCTGGTCATCTATGAACATTTGAACATCTTGGCCATGTTCTGTTATAATCTCAACCCGACACAGCCAGAAGAGAACTGGCCACCCCTTATAGCCTGGTTCATCTCTAGGTTTCTTCCTAGGGAGTTTTTCCTAGGCACCATGCTTCTACACCTGCATTGCTTGCTGTTTGGGGTTTTAGGCTGGGTTTCTGTACATCACTTTGTGACATCAGCTGATGTAAGAAGGGCTTTATAAATAAATTTGATTAATTGATTGATTTTGCTAGCACAGACTGGAATATGTTCTGGGATTGATCCAATGGCAATGAGGAGTATACCACCTCAGTCACCCGCTTCATCAATAAGCGCATCGACAACGTCATCCCCACAGTGATCGTACGTACATATCCCAACCAGAAACCATTGATTACAGGCAACACCCACACTGAGCTAAAGGCTAGAGCTGCCGCTTTCAAGGAGCGGGACACTAATCCGGACGCTTATAAGAAGTCCCTCTATGCCCTTAGATGAACCATCAAACAGGCAAAGCATCAATATACGACTAAGATTAAATCCTACTACACCGGCTCTGACGCTACACCGGCTCTGCCGCAGGGCTTGAAAACTATAATGGACTACAAAGGGAAACCCAGCCGCGAGCTGCCCAGTGACACAAGCCTACCAGATGGGCTAAATGCCTTTTATGCTCGCATTGAGGCAAGCAACACTGAAGCATGCATGAGAGCACCAGCTGTTCCGGACGAGTGTGTGATCACGCTCTCCGTAGCAAGACCTTTAAACAGGTCAACATTCACAAGGCCGCAGGGACAGATGAATTACCAGGATGTGTACTCAAGCATGTGAGTGTATTCACTGACATTTTCAACCTCTTCCTGACCGAGTCTGTAATACCTACATGTTTCAAGCAGACCACCATAGTCCCTGTACCCAAGAAAGCGAAGGTAAGCTGCTTAAATGATTACTGACCCGTAGCACTCACGTCGGTAGCCATGAAATGCTTTGAAAGGCTGGTCATGGCTCACATTAACACCATCATCCCAGAAACKCTAGACCCAATCCAATTCGCATACTGCCTCAACAGATCAACAGATGACACAATCTCAATCGCACTCCACACTGCCCTTTACCACGTGGACAAAAGCAACACCTATGTGAGAATGCTGTTCATTGACTACAGCTCAGCGTTCAACACCATAGTGCCCACAAAGCTCATCACTAAGCTGAGGACACTGGGACTAAACACCTCCCTCTGCAACTGTATCCTGGACTTTCTGACGGGCCGCCCCCAGGTGGTAAAGGTAGGCAACAACACATCTGTCATGCTGATCCTCAACACGGGGCCCCTCAGGGGTGCGTGCTTAGTCCCCTCCTGTACTCCCTGTTCATCCATGACTGCGTGACCAAGCACGACTCCAACACCATCATTAAGTTTGCTGACAACACAACGGTGGTAGTCCTGATCACCGATAACGATGAGACAGCCTATAGAGAGGTGGTCAGAGACCTGGCAATGTGGTGCCAGGACAACAACCTCTTCCTCAACGTGAGCAAGACAAGAAGATTATCGTGGACTACAGGAAAAGGAGGGCCAAACACGTCCCTATTCACATAGATGGGCTGTGGTGGAGTGYGTCGACTGTTGCAAGTGCGCGCTAACCAAGGGGGCCAGGTGCACGGTGTTTCCTCCGACACATTGGTGCGGCTGACTTCCGGGTTGGAGGCGCGCTGTGTTAAGAAGCAGTGCGGCTTGGTTGGGTTGTGCTTCGGAGGACGCATGGCTTTCGACCTTCGTCTCTCCCGAGCCCGTACGGGAGTTGTAGCGATGAGACAAGATAGTAATTACTAGCGATTGGATACAGAAATTGGGGAGAAAAGGGGGAATAAAAAAAAAAAAGAAAAAAAAAGTCGTGAAGAGGACAACAATGCTTTCCCCTCAGGGACTGAAAAGATTTGGCTTGGGTCCTCAGATCCTCAAAAACGTTCTGCATTTGCACCAAGAGAGCATCCTGAAGGTTGCATCATTGCATGATTTGGCAACTGCTTGGCATGCAACCGTAGGCGCTACAGAGGTAGTGCGTACGGCCAGTAAATACTGTTGGGCCAAGCTTTCTGCCATCAAGGACCTTATACCAAGCGTGGTCAGAGGAAGGCCAAAAAATTGTCAGGATCCAGTCCACCAAGTACTAGACTGTTCTCTTCTCCTACTGCACGGTAAGCGGTACCCGGAGCGCCAAGTCTAGGTCAAAAGGCTCCATAACAGCTTCTACCCAAGCCATAAGATTGCTGAACAATAAAATCAAATGGCCACTGGACTTTTGCATTGACAACCCTCCCTCTTTTTTCCCCACTGCTGCTACTTCGCAGTTTGATTATCTATGCATAGTCATTTACCCTACCTACTTGTATAATTACCTCACCGACTGTATCCCAACATTGACTTGCTGGTACCGGTATCCCTGTATATAGCCTCATTCATTTAATTGTTATTTTTTTGTGTATTTTTACAAATTTTATTTATTTTACTTTAGTTTATTTAGTAAATATTTTCTTAAAACGGCATTGTTGGTTAAGGGCTTGTAAGTAAGCATTTCACTGTAACGTCTCACCTGTTGTATTCGGTGCATTGTGACTAATACAATTTGACTTGATTTGAAAATGATCCATTTCACCATTTTGAATGGAGAGGGAGAGAGAGGTAGAGAGTAATTGAGAGAGACAGAAAAAGAGAGAGCGATATTTAGAAGTACTGCACCCCCCCCCCCCCCCCCACACTGAAATATGCGATGCCAACCCCACCCACACACACCACACACCCAAATAACACTCCAACTCCACAAATCACAATAACACCCTCACACAGCCAGGATATGAATATTGAACAGTAGCCTCTGTCTGCGCGGTGAGCCTGCCAGTCATTGTCAAATAGGACTTAATCTTTTCAATTTCTGGGTGCAAATATTCACACTGGCCGTTGTTTGTCCCTCAGATTAATGAACCTCTCTCCCATAATCCTTGGCTGCTAATTCAAGTGGCCGCCAGAGCGGTTAGCCAGGGGAGCAGGGGAAGCTGGGGCACATACACAGCCCAGATTATTCACACTCTGGTTTGGGATTCGGCACCCCACCACTCACACACACATATACACACATAGACGCACGCACATACGCACGTACACACACACACACACACACACATCCTGCCTCCCGACCCACTCCTTTACCAAGTCTCTCTCTCTGGAAGTGTGAAGCTGCTCTGATACTCTGAGGATGGTGTTCCTGAGGTGCATCAGAAACTATTGTGATTAGAATTTGTAATATGATTTTGTGAACACCGGTTAGAGGGTTTTTCAGCTCCGTTGGTGTAGACTACTGCAGGAGGATAATGAACTGGATGAATGTTACAGACCGTTTTGATGAAATCATGTCAATCGTGAGAAAGAGACAATCGACCTCTCTCTTTATTTCTCCATCTCCTATCTGTCGCTTTCATTCCCTCTCCCACACACCCACCCGCACTCACTCACCCACACACACACAAACACACACACCCTCTTACATAAAAACAATATATTTCAAACCCCACACACACCTACACAAAAAAATCTATTTCTGCCCCCCTTTTTCTCTCTCTCGCTTGGTGCCACTGTCCTTCACTCTGACTGCCTATATAAATGCCTGTCACAATCCCAACCTATCGTGGGCAGCTATAGATAACCAGTTGAACCCTGACCCCTCTCTCCAGGGTCACTCTGAGATTATAGGTCAGCCTGACACACTCAGAACACACACCATCGTAAATGAGGGAGGCTTACTTTTCACTTATCTTTTTTCAGCTTCACTATATATATATATACACCTGTTACGCACGCCTCTTGGAGGAGGGAACGCAACACCCTGCTACACTCAACTCCTCGTGGAGTGAAAGCGGTATGTGATTGTAGGTGCAGGTAAGGATGACAGAGGCAGAGAATATTACCGTTTACAGGGAATTTATTTCCTTAACAAGGTAATGTGGGGAAAAGGGGCTGGACGGAACCAAAGCAAAGAAAGTAAAAGAGTCCTCTCTCCTACCTTACCTGCCTACCCACTACTTACCTAACCTTAACGCCACCTGGCGCGCTAACCAAACTACAGGGGGTGGTCCACCCAGGTCTTACCTAGTGTGCATAGACAGAGTACATACTACGGGTAGATGTGAACAATTTCAATAATCAAAAACACTGAGTCCTATTGGCACACACATACCTCAGAAGTAGTGGCTACAAACTACTTCCAACAAAACTGAGCAACAACCAACACAGGACATCCAAGAAGCTCTCTCTACTCAAAGGAACACTGGATTTTCAAGCTGCAGAAGGAGTTGGTAATTCCAACAGCTGTATCTCCTGACGAAAGGGTGGGGTCAAAGCGCCATTCTGCAATGGGGCTGACCAATCAGCTGCTTTGGACTTCAGGAAGCCATTTCCTGAAATACACACATTCAAACACATACAAACCCATAACACAGAAACTGGGGAAAGTAACACGCCCACTCCAAAACCTGCAAACTTCCAGTTTGCAATAACAATAACCAACACGCATCCCCAGTTACTAAACCGTGTGTAACGGCGTTCCTCTTCCTCTTCATCCGAAGAGGAGGAGCAGGGATTGAACCAAAATGCAGCTTCGTGATATGACATGATATTTATTAACAAAACGAAAAAACACGAAAACCCTTTAACAAACTACAAAACAACAAACGACGTAGACGAACCTGAACATAAGAACTTACATGACACGAAGAACGCATGAAACAGGAACAGACTACATAAACCGAACGAACAAACAAACAAACCGAAACAGTCCCGTGTGGCGCAACGTACATAGACCAGACACAGGAGACAACCACCCACAAACAAACAATGTGACACCACCTACCTTAATATGATTCTCAATCAGAGGAGATGAAAACCACCTGCCTCTAATTGAGAACCATATCAGGTACCATTAAACCAACATAGAACACAAAACATAGACTGCCCACCCAAACTACCGTCCTGACCAACTAACCCATACAAAACTAACAGAAAACAGGTCAGGAACGTGACATAACCCCCCCTCAAGGTGAAAACTCCGGGCGCACCAGCACAAGTCTAGGGGAGGGTCTGGGTGGCATCTGACCACGGTGGTGGCTCAGGCTCTGGGCGAGGTCCCACCCCACCATAGTCAATCCCAGCTTACGTCTCCCCCTCAGAATGACCACCCTCTTACTCCACCCACCTAATTTAAGGGGCAACACCAAGATAAAGGACAGCTCCGGGACAAGGTAGCTCAGGACAGAGAGGTAGCTCAGGACAGAGGGATAGCTCAGGATAGAGAGGTAGCTCAGGATAGAGGGGCAACTCCAGACTGAAGGGCAGCTCCGGACAGAGAGACAGCTCTGGACTGAGGGGCAGTTCTGGATAAATGGCAGCTCTAAGCTAAGGGGCAGCTCATGGCTGGCTGACGGCTCTGGACGCTCATGCTGGCTGACGGTCTGGACGCTCATGCTGGCTGACGGCTCTGAGCGCTCATGGCTGGCTGACGGCTCTAGACGCTCATGGCTCGCTGACGGTCTGGCTGCTCATGGCTCGCTGACGCTCTGGCTGCTCATGGCTCGCTGACGGCTCTGGCAGATCCTGGCTCGTTGACGGCTCTGGCTGCTCATGGCTCGCTGACGGCTCTGGCTGCTCATGGCTGCTGACGGCTCTGGCTGCTCATGGCTCGCTGACGGCTCTGGCGGATCCTGGCTCACTGGCGGCTCTGGCAGATCCTGTCTGGTGGCGGCTCTGGCGATCCTGTCTGGTTGGCGCTCTGGCAGATCTGTCTGGTTGGCGGCTCTGGCAGATCCTGTCTGGTTGGCGGCTCTGGCAGATCCTGTCTGGTTGGCGGCTCTGGCAGATCCTGTCTGGTTGGCGGCTTGGCAGATCCTGACTGACGAATGGCTCTAGCGGCTCCTGACTGACGAACGGCTCTGACGGCTCGGGACAGACGGCTATGCTGGACAGACGGATGGCTCAGACGGCACTGGCAGACGGAAGGCTCAGACGGCACTGGGCAGACGGAGAGGCTCAGATGGCGCTGGGGAGATGGATGGCTCAGATGGCGCTGGGGAGACGGATGGCTCAGATGGCGCTGGGAGACGGATGCTCAGATGGCGCTGGGAGACGATGGCTCAGATGCGCTGGGGAGACGGATGGCTCAGATGGCGCTGGGGAGACGGATGGCTCAGACGGCGTTGGGCAGACTACAGACTCTAGCCGACTGAGCGCACTGTAGGCCTGGTGCGTGGTGCCGGAACTGGAGGCACCGGACTGGAGACACGCACTTCAAGGCTAGTGCGGGGAGCAGGGACAGGGCACACTGACCTCTCGAAGCGCATATAGGCCTGGTGCGTGGTACCGGCACTGGTGGCACCGGGCTGAGGGCACGCAATCAGGACGAGTACGAGGAGAAGGAACAGTGCGTACATGCTCTGGAGACGCACAGGAGGCTTAGTGCGTGGTGCCGGAACTGGAGGCACTGAGCTGGAAGACACGCACCATAGGAAGAGTGCGTGGAGGAGGAACAGGGCTCTGGAAACGCACTGGAAGCCTGGTGCGTGGTGTAGGCACTGGTGGTACTGGGTGGGGCGGGAAGTGGCGCCGGAAATACCAGAACCGTGCAGGCGTACTGGCTCCTTGAGCACCGAGCCTGCCCAACCTTACCTAGTTGAATACTCCCGTCGCCCGACCAGTGCGGGAGGTGGAATAACCCGCACCGGGCTATGTAGGCGAACCGGGGACACCATGCGTAAGGCTGGTGCCATGTAGGCCGGCGCCAAGGAGACGCCACTGGTGGCCAGATATGTAGAGCCGGCTTCATGGCACTTGGCTCAATGCTCAATCTAGCCCTACCAGTGCGGGAGGTGGAATAACCGCACCGGGCTATGCACACGTACAGGAGACACCGTGCGCTCTACTGCGTAACACCGGTGTCTGCCCGTACTCCCGCTCTCCACGGTTAGCCTGGGAAGTGGGCGCAGGTCTTCTACCTGCCCTTGGCCCACTACCTCTTAGCCCCCCCCCAAGAATGTTTGGGGTTTCTTCTCGGGCTTCCTTGCTAGCCGCGTACCTTCATATCTGCGGTTTTGGGCTTGATTCTCCGGCTTCCAGCCTTGCTTCCTTGCTGCCTCCTCATATCGCCGCCTCTCTACTTTCGCTGCCTCCAGCTCAGCTTTGGGGCGGCGATATTCTCCTGGTTGAGCCCACGGTCCTTTTCCATCCAGTTCGTCCTCCCAAGTCCAGTAGTCCTGTGTATTCCACTGCTCGAACATACGCTGCTTGGTTCTATTTAAGGTGGGTGGTTCTGTAATGGAATCTCCTCCTCTTCATCCGAAGAGGAGGAGCAAGGATTCGACCAAAATGCAGCTTCGTGTATGACATGATATTTATTAACAAAACGAAAAAACACGAAAACACTTTAACAAACTACAAACAACAAACGACGTAGACGAACCTGAACATAAGAACTTACATGACCACGAGAACGCATGAAACAGGAACAGACTACATAAACCGAACGAACGAACAAACAAACCGAAACAGTCCCGTGTGGCGCAACGTACATAGACACAGACACAGGAGACAACCACCCACAAACAAACAATGTGACACCATCTACCTTAATATGATTCTCAATCAGAGGAGATGAAACCACCTGCCTCTAATTGAGAACCATATCAGGTACCCATTAAACCAACATAGAAACACAAAACATAGACTGCCCACCCAAACTCACGTCCTGACCAAACTAACCCATACAAAACTAACAGAAAACAGGTCAGGAACGTGACACCGTTATAGAGCGTCGGCAACCACATTCACCGAACCCTTCACATAGTTAATCTGTATATTGTACCTTGTACAATCAGATCCCATCGTATAGGCGGCAGTTCTGATTGTACATTTGCTTCAAAAACACCAAAGGATTATGGTCCGTGAAGACCATTACAGGCAAGCCACTGAAGCCCACATATACCTCAAAAACTGTAAGGCTAGCAATAAACCAGCGTCTCTTGTTCAACGGTGGAGTACCTTGACTGACACGAGTTGAACTTACGGGAGATGAAACTGACGGGCCGATCTATCCCCTCTTCATTTACCTGCAAGAGAACCGCACCCACCCCACTATACTAGCATCTACCTCCAACTTAAAAGGCTTGTCAAAGTTGGGGGCGGCAAGCAGTGGGGCACTAACAAAGTAGCGCTTTGGCGGACTCAAAAGCATAGTTACAGTTCTGGGACCACTTAAATGGTACTTTGGGACTAAGCAGAGATCTCTCCTTTCCTCTCTTCTCCTCTCCTTTTCTTTTCTCTCTTCTCCTCTCCTTTTCTTTTCTCTTCGCTTCTCTCCTCTTCTTTCTCTGCTCTCCTCTTTTTCTTTCCTATTCTCTTTGCTCCTCTCCATTTTTTCCTATTCTCTTGCTCCTCTCCTCTCCTCTCCCTCCTCTCCTCTCCCTCCTCTCCTCTCCTCTCCTCTCCTCTCCCTCTCCTCTCCTCTCCTCTCTTCTCTCCTCTCCTCTCCTCTCCTCTCTCTCCTCTCCTCTCCTCTCCTCTCCTCTCCTCTTCTCTTCTCTTCTCTTCTCCTCCCCTACTAACCACCATGATAGAGCTCTTTAACCTCTAACGAGCCTCTACCCCGGGTCCGGAGCCCCCCCCACCCCCCCACACACTGATTAGCATAGCTAGCATAGCTTCACAAGTAGATAGTAGCATCTAAATATCATTAAATCAACAAGTCCAAGACACCAGATGAAAGATACAGATCTTGTGAATAAAGCCACCATTTCAGATTTTTAAAATGTTTTACAGGAAGACAAAATATGTAAATCTATTAGCTAAACACGTTAGCAAAATACACCACTATTCTAACTCCATCAGTTTTCTTACTCCTTCAGGTGCTATCACCAATTCGGCTCAACTAAGATTATTGATATCCACTAACCAAGAAAAAACCTCTTCAGATGACAGTCTGATAACATATTCATGGTATAGGATAGTTTTTTGTTAGAAAAAAGTGCATATTTCAGGTAGAAATCACAGTTTACAATTGCACCGACCATCACAAATCGACTAGAATTACTAAGATAGAGCAACGTGTATGACCAATTTACTCAATCATAAAACATTTCATAAAATAGACAAAGCATAGCATGGAAAGACCCAGTTTCTTGTGATTTCAGACCATATTTCAGATTTTCTAAGCGTTTTTCAGCGAAAACACAATAATCGATAAGTTAGCATACCACATGTGCAAACGTTACCAGAGCATCGATTCCAGCCAAAGACGCTATAACGTAATCACCGCCAAAATATATTATTTTTTTCACTAACCTTCTCAGAATTCTTCCGATGACACTCCTGTAACATCATTTTACAATATACATATACAGTTTGTTCGAAAAGGTGCATATTTAGCCATACAAAACCGTGGTTACACAATAAAAATACTAGGAAATCAAGCCTCAATATGTCTGACGTCATCTATCAGAGTGATCTAGTTTAATTGAAAGCTAATCATATACTTGACAAAAAATACAGGGTTGACAGGAATCGAAAGACAAATTAGTTCTTAATGCAACCGCTGATTTACATTTTTAAAATTATCCTTACTTTTCAATACAGGGTTCGCCAAGTGAAGCTATACCAAACAAAATGGCGAAATATGCGTTTAAAATATTTCGACAGAAACACGATTTATCATATTAATATTGCTTACTTTGAGCTGTTCTTCCATCAGATTCTTGGGCAATGTATCCTTTCTATGTTATAAAACGTCTTTTGGTCGATAGATGTCCTCTGTCCTTCGAAATGTCACCACCAACGACCGACACCCCAAAAACGTGTCCAAAGTTTCAGAGTGCACAACAAATAAAATTCCTCAAAATCGCACTAAACGGATATAAATTGCTATAAAACGGTTCAAATTAACTACATTATGATGTTTTTAACAACTATAACGACTGAAAACATGACCGGAGAAATATTGCTGGTTAGACAACGATTTGGAACGAGGCAAGTCCGATGGCCTTCACGCTTCAGGCGCACGACGAGAAGGGCGGTCCCTATACATTTTGTCTTTTATAATGGCTGTGAATGTCCCATCGATTTATTCAAAAACGTGATGACGTACAGACACCCAGAGGAAGACGTAGGCAGTGTCGGTTTCTTCATAGCATTCACTGTCGCCTTAAAAACAGACTCCAGATCAGGGGTAAAATTTCTGAAATCTGAACCCTGTCATGAAAAGTGCTGTAGATATTGTTCTGTACCACTCAGAGACAAAATTCCAACTTCTATAGAAACTAGAAGGTGTTTCTATCCAATAATAACAATAATATGCATATTGTAGCGATCAAGAATTTAGCACGAGGCAGTTTAATTTGGAGACCCAATATGCTAATGCGGAACAGCACCCCCTATAGTTCCAAGAAGTTAATTAAAAGCACCTTCCATCCCTCGGTCATTCCATTAGCACCACCAGATGGGGGAGGTTGTGTGATGGCTGCTGACTGTTTCTCCAGTCTGATTAATGAGTAGGTGAGGGCAGAGGTGCGGCACCCCCCCCCTCCACCTCTATCTCTAACTCCATCTCCACATCCATCTCCATCTCCACCTCCATCTCCACCTCATCTCCACCTCATCTCCATCTCCACCTCTATCTCCACCTCCATCTCCACCTCCATCTCCACCTCTATCTCTAACTCCATCTCCATCTCCATCTCCACCTCCATCTCCACCTCATCTCCATCTCCACCTCTATCTCTAACTCCATCTCCATCTCCACCTCATCTCCATCTCCACCTCTATCTCTAACTCCATCTCCATCTCCGCCTCTATCTCTAACTCCATCTCCATCTCCACCTCCATCTCCACCTCGTCTCCACCTCATCTCCATCTCCACCTCTATCTCTAACTCCATCTCCATCTCCACCTCTATCTCTAACTCCATCTCCATCTCCACCTCTATCTCTAACTCCATCTCCATCTCCATCTCCATCTCCACCTCTATCTCTAACTCCATCTCCATCTCCACCTCTATCTCTAACTCCATCTCCAACTCCACATCCATCTCCATCTCCATCTCTATCTCTACCTCCATCTCCATCTCCACCTCATCTCCACCTCATCTCCACCTCATCTCCACCTCATCTCCATCTCCACCTCCATCTCTACCTCCATCTCCACCTCTATCGCTAACTCCACCTCCCCACCCATCTCCACCCATCTCCACCTCCCGTCTCCACCTCTCTCTCTCAATCCACCTCCATTTCCACCCTCCATTTCCACCCATCTCTACCTCCACCTCCACCTCATCTCCACCTCATCTCCATCTCCATTTCCACCTCATCTCTACCTCCACCTCCATCTCCACCTCCACCTCATCTCCACCTCCATCTCCACCTCATCTCAACCTCATTTCTACCTCCATCTCCACCTCCATCTCCACATCCACCTCCACTTCCCATCCACCTCCATCTCATCCACCCTTTCTTTTTATTTTCTTCTAATTTCATCTCACCAGGATTGTATTTTTATTTACCCAGGTACGTTTTTGAGAACAAGTGATCTTTCACAATAACAACTTGGTTACGTACAGAGAGGTGTGGCAGACAAGTTTATACACCTGTAGGGGATACAGACTAAAGAACAGCTTCTATCTCAAGGCCATCAGACTGTTAAATAGTACCCTGCCCTGAACTTATCACTGTTAATTATTTTATAAACTAGGCAAGTCAGTTAAGAACAAATTATTATTTACAATGATGGCCTATGAACAGTGGTTTAATTGCCATGTTCAGAACAACAGATTTTTACCTTGTCAGCTCAGGGATTTGAATTAGTAACCTTTCAGTTACTGGCCCAACACTCTAACCACTAGGCTACCTGCAGCCCCTAGCCAGCTAGCACCCTGTACTCTACCTTGCACCCTGTACTCTACCTTGCTCAGGGGAAGAATGACAGATTTTTACCTTGTCAGCTCAGGGATTCAAACTAGCAAACTTTCAGTTACTGGCCTAACACTCTAACCACTAGGCTACCTGCCACCCCTAGCCAGCCAGCACCCCGTACTCTACCTTTGTACCTTAGAGACTGCTGCCCTATGTCCATAGTCATTGAACGCAGGTCATTTTAATAATGTTTACATACTGTTTTACCCACTCAATATCTATATACTGTATTCTATTCAAGGAGCATCAACATTTGTGGGTTCGATTACAGGCTCAAAATGGCCAGAAACAAATAACTTTCTCCTGAAACTCGGCAGTCTATTCTTGTTCTGAGAAATGAAGGCTATTACATGCGAAATTGCCAAGAAACTGAAGATCTTGTACAACGCTGTGTACTACTCCCTATTCTGGCTCTAACCAGAATAGAAAGAGGAGTGTGAGTCGGTAACCAGTTAATAATAGCAATATGGCACTTCTGGGGTTTGTGATATACGGCCAATATACCACGGCTAAGGGCTGTGCGTTGTGCCTAAGAACAGCCCTTAGCCGTGGTATTCTGGCCATATACCACATATATATATATATATGAGAAGAGAGAGAGAGAGAAAAAGAGAGCGAGAGAGAGAGAGAGATGCTGTATATATTTATATGTACTCTATATATTTATACTCTGGATATTGTTCGTTATGATATTTCTACATTTCTTTTTTAGGGATTATATGTGTATTGTTATTGTATTGCTAGATAATACTGCACTGTTGGAGCTAGAAACATCAGCATTTCCCTCCACCTAAGATAACATCTGTAAATCTGTGTATGCATCCAATAAAATTTGATTTGATTTGGTATGTGATCGTCATGGTGGTGATCTGACTTCATGTGTGCCTGTGCCTTTATGCATGTCAATGTGTGTATCTGTGTGTGTGTGTGTGTGTGTGAAAATCAATGTGTGTTCTTATGTGTGTGTATCCGTATGTGTGTATCAGCGTGATGAGATTCCCCCAGGCGTGTGTGTTTGCCCTGATCCACCCCCTGACGAGACATCATTTGTTTGTCCCAGTGCCTTCAAATTATGGACGCATACATTTATTTAGACTTGTGCAAATATCTCCAGAGAGTGTGTTCATATGTGAGTTGTTTATCAACTACAGTATCTGGTAAAAAGCTTGACTTTTTGCATGACCAATGTCCACACAAATTGGGCCTTCTAATTTCTGCCTTTTTCATGAAAAATGTAAATACAAATCTAAAGAACAGAAAGGCCCACTCACTGTTTATGCTCCCAACTAACTCAAGACTCCTAAAGTAGAAAAAAGACAAAGCTGTGGTGTCGTGATAAAAGTTCTGATCAAGGCTGGAACGCACTCAGTTCATTTGACCTGAAGAAGATCCTTGTGGATTGAAATGTTGTCCGTAAAGGTGTTAATAGGGGCCATATACACTGTGCAGGCCTCTCTGTTATTTTCATGAAGGCTGGAACTCACTACGGCCAAAGAACGAATTTGGAAAGCAAGTTTTTCAGACTTTCATTCAAGCTTTAGAATAGCCTATACTACATTATCCTTTTGTCTACTTGGTATTTCAGACAGTCTATTTCAGCAGGTAACATATTGTGCTCTCTTATTTATGTAGATATATTTTTATAAATATTCATTTTCACAAAGTCTGCTGCCTCAGTTTGTATGATGACAATTTGCATATACTCCAGAATGTTATGAAGAGTGATCAGATGAAAGTCCCTCTTTGCTATGCAAATTAACTGAATTCCAAAAAACATTTCCACTACATTTCAGCCCTGCCACAAAAGGACCAGCTGACATCATGTCGGTGACTCTCTCGTTAACACAGGTGTGAGTGTTGACGAGGACAAGGCTGGAGATCACTCTGTCATGCTGATTGAGTTCGAATAACAGACTGGAACCTTCAAAGGGAGGGTGGTGCTTGGAATCATAATTGCTTTGCACAAAAGGGCTTCACAGGCAAGGATGCCAGTAAGATTGCACCTAAATCAACCATTTATTGGATCATCAAGAACTTCTAGGAGAGCAGTTCAATTGTTGTGAAGAAGGCTTCAAGGCGCCCAAGAAAGTCCAGCAAGCGCCAGGACCGTCTCCTAAAGTTGATTCTAGCTGCGGGATCGGGGCACCACCAGTACAGAGCTTGCTCGGGAATGGCAGCAGGCAGGTGTGAGTGCATCTGCACGCACAGTGAGGGGAAGACTTTTGGAGGATGTCCTGGTGTCAAGAAGGGCAGCAAAGAAGCCACTTCTCTCCAGGAAAAACATCAGGGACAGACTGATATTCTGCAAAAGGTACAGGGATTGGACTGCTGAGGACTGGGGTAAAGTCATTTTCTCTGAATCCCCTTTCCGATTGTTTGGGGCATCCGGAAAAAAGCTTGTCCGGAGAAGACAAGGTGAACGCTACCATCAGTCCTGTGTCATGCCAACAGTAAAGCATCCTGAGACCATTCATGTGTGGGGTTGCTTCTCAGCCAAGGGAGTGGGCTCACTCACAATTTTGCGTAAGAACACAGCCATGAATAAAGAATGGTACCAACATATCCTCCGAGAGCAACTTCTCCCAACCATCCAGGAACAGTTTGGTGACGAACAATGCCTTTTCCAGCATAATGGAGCACCTTGCCATCAGGCAAAAGTGATAACTAAGTGGCTCAGGGAACAAAACATCGATATTTTGGGTCCAAAACAAAACAGGACCAATGGTGTGGGAAGAAACATTCGGGGGGGAGACAGACAGTAAAACACATTTAACTAAAATGCCAATCCCCTTTAATTGTCAAACTCCCCAGACCTTAATCCCATTGAGAACTTTTGGTCAATCCTCAAGAGGCGGGTGGACAAACAAAAACCCACAAATTCTGACAAACTCCAAGCATTGATTATGCAAGAATGGGCTGCCATCAGTCAGGATGTGGCCCAAAAGTTAAATGACAGCATGCCAGGGCAGATTGCAGAGGTCTTGAAAAAGTAGGGTCAACACTGCAAATATTGACTCTTTGATTCAACTTCATGTAATTGTCAATAAAAGCCTTTGACACATATGAAATGCTTGTAATTAMACTTCAGTATTCCATAGTAACATCTGACAKAAATATCTAAAGACACTGAAGCAGCAAAATTTGTGAAAATGTATATTTGTGTCATACTCAAAACATTTGGCCACGGCTGTATGTTGTTTACATTTTATTTCAATAAATCTTTATTGTCCCCAAAGGCCAATTCACTTTGCAGCATAATATAAAACATGAAAATGCAGGACATTGTGAAACACGATAGACACAATACATAGCAGGGGATGTGTTACATAGAGACAGTGGAGTGTATGCACTATTTCACATTGTATCTTTTAACCTGGCAGGATTTGCGTGTACATCAATGGAGAGAGTAGGTGTATTAAAATAATGGCGCCGGAGGGGGTGGCTGKCATTTTACGAGCTCCTAACCAACCGTGCTATTTTGTATGTTTTTTCGCATTGTTTGTAACTTATTTTGTAAATAAAGTTGCTGCTACCYTCTCTAATGACCGAAAAGAGCTTCTAGAACAGCAATTACTCACCTCGAACTGGACAAATATTCCTTCTTTAACTTCTTATYGCTGAAGGGGCAGTATTGAGTAGCTTGGATGAAAGGTGCCCATTGTAAACGGCCAGCTTCTCAGTCTCAGTTGCTAATATATGCATATTATTATTAGTATTGGATAGAAACACTCTAAAGTTTCTAAAACTGTTTGAATTAAGTCTGTGAGATTAACAGAACTCATATGGCAGGCAAAAACCTGAGAAGTTCTACTTCCTGTTTCGATTTTTTCTGGGGGTGCCATATTTTCAACCAAGCTCTTATTGAAAATACAGAGAGATATTGATGGGGTTTCACTTCACGTGAGAGGCAGCTCCGTTCCATCTCTCAATTGAAGTCGATTTAATTCTCCGGTTGGAACGTTATTCAAGATGTATGTTAACAACATTCTAAAGATTGATTCAGTACATCGTTTGACATGTTTCTACTGACTGTAACGGAACGTTTGGACATTTCGTCACGTTATAGTGGTCGCGCTTTGAGACTTTGGTTAGACTTTGGCTAATTTGACATAAATAACGGACATGAACGAACAAATCAAGCATTTATTGTGGACCTGGGATTCCTAGGACTGCATTCTGATGAATTCATCAAAAGTAAGGAAACATTTATCATGTATTTTCTGGTTTCTGTTGAGTCCAACATGGTGGCTAATTTGGCTAATCATCTGAGCTCCTTCTCAGATTATTGCATGGTTTATATTTCCGTAAAGTTTTTTTAAAATCTGACACAGCGGTTGCATTAAGGAGAGGTATATCTATAATTCTATGTGTATTACTTGTATTATCATTTATATTTATGTTGAGTATTTCTGTTGAAACGATGTGGCTATGCAAAGTCACTTGATGTTTTTGCAACTAGTGAATCTAACGCCTCAATGTAAACTCAGATTTTTTGATATAAATATGAATTTAATCAAACAAAACATGCATGTATTGTGTAACATGAAGTCCTATGAGTGTCATCTGATGAAAATAATCGAAGGTTAGTGATWAATTTTATCTCTATTCTGGTTTTTGTGAAGCTATCTTTAGCTGGAAAAAATGGCTGTTGTTATTGTGGTTTTGTGGTGACCTAACATAATCGTTTGTAATGCTTTCGCTGAAAAGCCTATTTGAAATCGGACACTTTGGTGGGATTAACAACAAGATTACCTTTAAAATGATATAAGACACATGAATGTCTGAGGAATTTTAATTATGAGATTTCTGTTTTTTGAATTTGGCGCCCTGCACTTCGACTGGCTGTTGTCATATCGATCCCGTTAACAGGACTGCAGCCATAAGAAGTTAATGAGTCCGACGCGAAGGATATACTGCTTTCCAGCCCCAAATGCCCATTAATTCACATGAAGAAAATGCAGAGATACAGATGGAGAAGGTCGGGGTGCCTTGTGAGGATATATTAAAGAATTCTCGAGGTATTGCTCACCTGAGGTAGAGTACCTCATGATAAGCTGTAGACCACACCATCTACCAAGAGAGTTCTCATCTATATTATTCGTAGCCGTCTATTTACCACCACAGACCGGTGCTGGCACTAAGACCGCACTCAACCAGCTGTATAAGGCCATAAGCAAACAAGAAAATGCTCATCCAGAAGTGGCGCTCCTAATGGGAATTGAATGCAGGCAAACTTAAATCTGTTTTACCTCATTTCTACCAGCATGTCACATTTGCAACCAGAGACAAAAAACTCAACACTACCTTTACTCCACACACAGAGACGCATACAAAGCTCTCCCTCACCCTCCATTTGGAGAATCTGACCATAATTCTATCCTCCTGATTCCTGCTTACAAGCAAAAACTAAAGCAGGAGGTACTAGTGACTCGCTCAATATGAAAATGATCAGAATTCTACTCACAGACTGAATATGTTCTGTGATTCATCCAATGGCATTAAGGAGTATACCACCTCAGTCACCAACTTCATCAATAAGTTCATCGACGACATCATCGCCACAGTGAGTGTACGTACAAATCTCAACAAGAAGTCTTGGATTACAGGTAACATCCACACCAAGCTAAAGGCTAGAGCTGCCGCTTTCAAGGAGCGGGACACTAATCCGGACAATTATAGGAAATCCCGCTATGCCTTCAGACGAACCATCAAACATGCAAAGCGTCAATTCAGGACTAAGCTTGAATCCTACCACACCGGCTCTGACGCTTGTCGGATGTGGCAGAGCTTGAAAACTATTACGGACTACAAAGGGAAACACAGCCACGAGCTGCCCAGTGACGCGAGCCTACCAGATGAGCTGAATGCCTTTTATGCTCGCTTCGAGGCTGTAAGGATCAACGCAGGTGACGAGAAGCAGGTACAGGGAGTGAACATTTAATAACCACGGACAGGAACAGAATACGGACAGCGTCTGGACAGGGGAAACGGAAATGACTATAATGCTGACACGGGGATGAAACAGAGGAAACAGACAGACATAGGGAAGGCAATCAAAACGTGAAGGAGTCCAGCGCTGATGCACATCATGATGGTGACAGGTGTGTGTAATGAAGGGTATCCTGGCGCCCTCGAGCGCCAAAGAGGGGGAGCGGGAGCAGGCGTGACAGAGGCAAGCAATACTGAAGCATGCATGAGAGCACCAGCTGTTTCGGACGACTGTGTGATCACGCTCTGCGTAGCAGATGTGAGCAAACCTTTAAACAGGTCAACATTCACAAGGCAACGGGGCTGACGGATTACCAGGACGTGTAGTCAGAGCATGCGCGAACCAACTAGCAAGTGTTTCAACCTCTCCCTGACCGAGTCTGTAATACCTACAAGTTCCAAGCAGACCACCATAGTCCCTGTGCCCAAGAACGAYAAGGTAACCTGCCTAAATGACTACCGCCCCGTAGCACTCACATCGGTAGCCATGAAGTGCTTTGAAAGGCTGGTCATGGCTCACATTAACACCATCATCCCGGAAACCCTGGACCTACTCCAACTCACATACCGCCCCAACAGATCCACAGATGACGCAATCTCAATCTCACTCCACACTGCCCTTTCCCACGTGGACAAAAGGAACACCTATGTGAGAACGCTGTTCATTGACTACAGCTCAGCATTCAACACCATAGTGCCCAGAAAGCTTGTCACTAAGCTAAGGACCCTGGGACTAAACACCTCCCTCTGCAACTGGATCCTGGACTTTCTGACGTGCCGACCCCCAGGTGGTAAGGGTAGGCAACAACACATCTGTCACGCTGATCCTCAACACTGGGGCCCCTCAGGGGTGCGTGCTTAGTCTCTTCCTGTACTCCCTGTTCACRCACAACTGTGTGGCCAAGCACGACTCCAACACCATCATTAAGTTTGCTGACGACACAACAGTGTTGAGCCTGATCACCGACAACGATGAGACAGCCTATAGGGAGGAGGTCAGGGACCTGGCAGTGTGGGTCGAGAGTTTCAAGTTCCTTGGTGTCCAAATCACCAACGAACTGTCATGGTCCAAACACACCAAGACAGTCGTGAAGAGGGCACGACAACCCCTTTTCCCCCTCAGGAGACTGAAAAGATTTGGCATGGGTCCCTAGATCCTCAGAAAGTTCTACAGCTGCACCATCGAGAGCTGACCAGTTGCATCTCCGCCTGGTACGGCAACTGTTCGGCATCTGACCATAAGCGCTACAGAGGGTCATAGACTGTTCTCTCTGCTACTGCACAGCAAGCGGTACCGGAGCACCAAGTCTAGGTCCAAAAGGCTCCTTAACAGATTCTACCCCCAAGCCACTGCTGAACAATTAATCAAAAGGCCATCTGGACTATTTACATTGACACCCCCTTTGTTTTTACACTGCTGCTACTCYCTGTTTATTATCTATGCATAGTCACTGTACCCCTACCTACATGTACAAATTATATACAGGGGGTACTTGGTACCGGTACCCCCTGTATATAGCCTTGTTAATGTTATGTAATTTTATTGTGTTACTTATTTATTTTTACTTTTGTTTGTTTAGTTAATATTTTCTTATCTCTATTAAGGGCTTGTAAGTAAGCATTTCACGGTAAGGTTTACACCTGTTGTATTCTACATTTGTGTGTATGTTTATGAAGATGGCAAGTCTGTTGTCCTATACAGTATTTGTGTGTAAATATGTTAAGAAAAGCATGTTTTGTTTTTCATGGTGGGTGGGTGTGTTTATATGTATTTACAATGCTGTCCATATCTACAGAGATAGCATGTTTATGTTTGTGTACATAATGCTTGACAGTCTATCTACTCTCTCATTCTCTCTCTTTTTATTTATCTCTCTCTCCCTCCCTGCAGAGCTCCAGTGGTGGGTTCAGCAATTCAAAACAAGGCTCAGTGAGGGAGAGATAGTGAAGGAATGGAGAGCGAGAGGTAAGGGAATGGAAGGGGAGGTAGAGAGAGAGAGAGACAGAGACAGCGAGAGAGAGATGAGAGAGAATTGAATTGAAATTGAGAGAGGAAGAGAGAGAGAGAGAGAGAGAGAGAGAGAGAGAGAGAGAGAGAGAGAGAGAGGAGAGAGAGAGAGAGAGAGAGAGAGAGAGAGAGAGAGAGAGAGAGAAGAGAGAGAGAGAGAGAGAGAGAGGAGAGACAGCCCCCCAGGCGTGTTCGGTCTGTGATGGCTCCCCTGACAGCCTCCCCAGTAATGGCCTCTCTCTCTCTCTCTCTGAGTGCTGTGAAATTGCAGGCCTGGTCTGTGCAGCTGAGGACTCGCAGGTGACAAACAGCCTTTTAATTCAGAGCGTGGAGYGGTGGAGGGAGAGGTGGAGAGGTGACGGAGAGGGAGGCCCTAAGGGAGGCCTACCAATCATACATCAATCACACTAACCTCTCCCCTGGGAGCCGCCCTGACGGAAAGGGGACCTGGGGGGCTGGAGAGGTGGGATGGAGGGGAGCAGGGGAGATGTGGGGTGTATGGGGAGGGGGGTTTGGGGGCATGCATATACTGTACCTGCCAGAGAGGGAATCTGCCTGGGGTCAGGGGCTGGAGGGATGCTGAAAGGGTGTATGGTGGGGTGCGTGTATGGGGCTGTGTGTATTAGGTGTGTGTGACAGCGTGTGTAGGAACTTTGGGGGTGGAGGGGAGGTGTGTTCCCCCTCAGGTGTCTAGGCTGTCCCTCTGTGAGGTATAGGGAGCAGAAGGAAGGGGGAGGGATGGAGAGAGGGAAATGAAAGAGTGAAGGTGCTCTGCTTAGTATTGACCCCCGGGACACAGAGAGACGTCTGAATCAGGCCTTCCTTCACCTCCAAGTGTTATTCTCTTGCTCCCTCCATCTTTATCTCTCCCTCCCCCGCTTTCTCTCTACCTCCATCTCCATTCCTCCCTCCTATTTCTTACGCTCCCTATTGCCTACATTTTGAATCAAAAGTGTTCTTTATCTGCAACAGTCTCAATAGACAAGTCAGCAAGGTACGAATATTTATTGAAAATGTATGTAGTTACGTTGACCTCTGCTTGGCCCTGTGAACAAAAAGTGTTTTCCATTTGATGTTTTGATCAGTGAATGACATTAAACCACAGTAGTTTAACAACTATTCACACCTGCATTCTACTATTCTACCTCAGTTGTAGCTATCAATAAGTATTTGAGACGCAATTTCCTCTTGTCTCATGACTCAAACATATTGCAAGGACATGTTCAGATTGTGTGTTTTGTTTATTTGAACTATTTTAGTAAAAASCTAAATCCTGAAGAAGACACTGTGTTGCTGAAACGTTGGTTATTAAGATGTGCGACTTTCTTTTATTTTTATACAACAGTGAACAAAAATATAAACGCAACATGTAAAGATCCCAGAAATGTTRCAAATGCACAAAAAGCTTATTTCTCTCAAATGTTGTMCACATATTTGTTTACATCCCTGTTAGTGAGAATTTCTCCTTTGCCAAGAGAATACATCCACCTGACAGGTGTGGTATATCAAGAAGCTGATTAGACAGCATGATCATTACACAGGTGCACCTTGTGCTAGGGACAATAAAAAGTCACTAAAATGTGCAGTTTTGTCACACAACACAATGCCACAGATGTCTCAAGATTTGAGGGAGCATGCAATTGGCATGCTGACTGCAGGAATGTCCACCAGAGTGGTTGCCAGAGAATCTAAAGTGAATTTCTCTCAAATTAGAGAATTTGGCAGTACGTCCAATCGGCCTCACAACCACAGACCACGTGTAACCACGTCAGCCCAGGACCTCCACATCTGGCTGCTTCACTTGCGGGATCGTATGAGACCAGCCACCTGGACAGCTGATGAAACTGTGGGTTTGCACAACCAAAGAATTTCTTCACAAACTGTCAGAAACRYTCTCAGGGAAGCMCATCTGCGTGCTCGTCGTCCTCACCAGGGTCTTGACCTGACTGCAGTTCGGCGTTGTAACTGACTTCAGTGGGCAAATGCTCACCTTTGATGGCCACTGGCARGCTGGAGAAGTGTGCTTTTCACAGATAAATCCCAGTTTCAAATGTACCAGGCAGAAGGCAGACGTTGTGAACAGAGTGCCCCATGTTGGCGGTGGGGTTATGGTATAGGCAGGCATAAGCTACGGACGATGAAAACAATTGCATTTTATCAATGTCAATTTCAATGCACAGAGATACCGTGACGAGATCTTGAGGCCCATTGTCGTGACATTCATCCGCCGCCATCACCTCATGTTTCAGCATGATAATGCACGGCCCCATGTCGCAAGGATCTGTACACAATTCCTGGAAGCTGAAAATGTCCCAGTTCTTCCATGGCCTGCATACTTACCAGACATGTCACCCATTGAGCATATTTGGGATGCTCTGGATCACCTTGTACGACGTGTGTTCCAGTTCCCGACAGTATGCACCAACTTCACACAGTCATTGAAGAGGAGTGGAACAACATTCCACAGGCCACAATCAACAGCCTGATCAACTCTATGCAAAGGAGATGTGTCGCGCTGAATYGGGCAAATGGAGGTCACACCAGATACTGACTGGTTTTCTGATCCACACCCCTACCTTTTTTTAAAGTTATCTGTGACCAACAGATGCATATCTGTATTCCCAGTCATGTGAAATCCATAGATTAGGGTCTAATGAATTTATTTCAATTGACTGATTTCCTTATGAACTGCAACTCAATAAAATCTTTAAAATTGTTGCATGTTGCTTTTATGTTTTTGTTCAGTGAATATAAAAGGTTTAAACACTCATCCTCCTCTCTTCTCTCTCTCTCTCTGTTTACCATCTGTAAATGCTTGTACTAAGCTGCAGGAGGAGGGCTGAAAGAGGAAAGTTAAAGAAGTCAGGAGGAGCTGAGTGTTTCTGAAAGAGATGCCATTTTCCCTCCAGCTCCCACAACACGACAGAACCGAGGAGAGCAGACTCAGACAGACACACAGACACACACACGCACAAAGACCGACATACACACACAGACAAACACAGACACACTGACACACGCACACACAGACACACAAATCAAATCAAATCGAATCAAATTGTATTTGTCACATGCGCCAAATACAACAGGTACAATACAAACACAATTCAACCTTACAGTGAAATGCGAGCAGCAGTAAAATAACAATAGCGAGGCTATATACAGAGGGTATCGGTACAGAGTCAATGTGCAGGGGCACCGGTTAGTCGAGGTAACTGAGACAATATGTACATGTAGGTAGAGTTATTAAAGTGACAATGCATAGATAATAACAGAGAGTGGCAGCAGCGTAAAAGGGGGGGCAATGCAAATAGTCTGGGTAGCCATTTGATTAGATGTTCAMGAGTCTTATMGKTTGGGGGTAGAAGCTGTTTAGGAGCCTCTTGGACCTAGACTTGGCGCTCCGGTACCGCTTGCCGTGCAGTAGCAGAGAGAACAGTCTATGACTAGGGTGTCTGGAGTCTTGGACAATTTTTAGGGCCTTCCTCTGACACCGCCTGGTATAGAGGTCCTGGATGGCAGGAAGCTTGGCCCCAGTGATGTYCTGGGCTGTATGCACTACCCTCTGTAGTGGCTTGCAGTCAGAGGCCGAGCAGTTGCCATACCAGGAAGTGATGCAACCTGTCAGGATGCTCTCGATGGTGCAGCTGTAGAACCTTTTGAGGATCTGAGGATCCATGCCAAATCTTTTCAGTCTCCTGGGGGGGAGTAGATTTTGTCGTGCCCTCTTCACGACTGTCTTGGTGTGCTTGGACCATGTTAATTTGTTGATGATGTGGACGCCAAAGAACTTGAAGCTCTCAACCTGCTCCACTACAGCCCAGTCGATGAGAATGGGGGCGTGCTCGGTCCTTCTTTCCTGTAGTTCCTGTATCATCTCCTTTGTCACACAGACACACTCGCACACACACACAGACACAGACAGACACTCACAGACAAACACAGACACACACAGACAGAGCAGAGCTTGGGTTGTGTGTTGTATATGACCAAGGCCACCGTGGACAAAGGGGACGGCTGCTCAACCCGCCCTGGATGGGAGGCTGCAGCTGGAGGAAGAAAAGTCCTTAAAATGGTGTGTGTGTGTGTGTGTGTGTGTGTGTGTGAGTGTGTGTTGTGTGTGTGGTTGTGTGTGTGTGTGTGTGTGTGTGTGTGTGTGTGTGTGTGTGTGTGTGTGTGTGTGTGTGTGTGTGTGTGTGTGTGTGTGTGTGTGTGTGTGGTGTGTGTGTGTGTTGTGTGTGTGTGTGTCTGTGTGTGTGTGCTGTGTGTGTGTGTCTGTGTGTGTCTGTGCGTGTGCGTGTGCGTGCGTTCTTCCATTTCCACACTTGCATATGTGCGTATTTTGCTTGTTGTGCTGTGTAACAATGTGTACCACCTTTAGTGGAAAGACATTGGTATTAGAGACACATTGTAAAATGTTTCTAGAGCTTTATTCCCATTGTGTGGTCCAGTGAGTAGACAGTTAACTAGTTCCTCTCTCACATCCAATGCTTTTTTGGGGCTTATGACATCCTGCCCAGTTGTAAACAATTGTTTTGTAAAGATAAAGTTTATTTTAAACCGAATGTATCATTGAAAGATATTGTATTTGGGCATCAGTGTGTCTTCAAGAAATGTTGATGCYTGCATGACCAACAAGTTCTCACAGTCTCACTGCAGAATTAGACTTCATCCACGTTCTCCAAAAGTCAAATTTCAAAGTGTTTTTGTTGCTCCTGCTGCACTATCATTCKATTTTTCCCAAACATCAAATTTCGAATTTAATGGTTAAGTTTAGGCACTCATTCCAAATGGTTAAATTAAGGGTTAAGGTTTGGGATAGGGTTAAAACCAAATATWAAAAAACAGTGTCCATGACTGGGATTCAACACACAATAGTCTGAGCCAGAGTCATGGGGTTACGCCCCACAACACCCTAGCAAAACCCAAGCCTACATGATGGTAATAGCGCTCACTGTTGTCCCTAGTGGCCGGTTTTGAAAGCATTTCCCGACGTCCTCAGGACATGGATAGATTCCGACTTCGACGTCAATCTTGAACGACCTGGCTGTGCATGACGCCTCAACAGATTCAAATGTTGAAAGCCTCACCCGATTCAGAATTGTAAGAATGTTTTCTGCTGTTGCACAAGATGTACAACCCATGAATCATCATACCACACCTGGACAATCATAATAGAATAGCATAATAACAGAGCACGCCCGTGTAAATTGTTTACTTCTGTCAATACATTACAACGCCTAATCTCTTGTTGATAATCTGCATATTGTCATAAAATCATAACATGCATCCCAACGCGTTTGATTGATGGAGAAAACAAACAACTAATTCATAGATTCATATAGGTGACTATACAGACCTATTCAGAATCAATGCTCACTACTTTTAGAAATACTAAACAAGAAATTGGCGGGTTGTCTAGTTTCAGCACCTTGGACACTTCCTCTCTCTCCAGGAGTTCCTAAACCTAGCGCGATGGCTCGGCTAAGTATGGCGCGGGACTGTTTGGCTTGCAGGGGAGAGAGATGGAGAGCGACAGAACGGTACGTGGTGGGATAAAGAAGAGAACACAGCTCTCTACACAATAAAATGTGTCCCTTACAATGACCTGTGTGACGCAAACAAGAGGCGAAAGAGAAGCTGTGGCAAGAGTTCTCTTTCCCCAATATGTTCRTTTTCCCACGTACAGGGTGATAACGCTTTGTTTGTCCCCAAAATAAATTATATTATCTGAAATCACCGTTTGTATTAATATTTGGATAGGCCTATTGCATACGACTGTCTTCACACACCTTATCGTATACGTGAATACCTGGTTGGATTAATCGGCTATCATCAAAGGCATAAAGGAAAATATGATGTAGATACAAACCCATGTTGACTCCTCAACAGTTGGCAGGTTGAACGAGAAATGTAACCCTTTCAGAAGTGTGAATTGAGGTGCCTGTGACGTCTACAATTTGCACCTTATTTGTTTGTTGTTGACAGGGCACTGGAGAGTAGGCCTATAGGTTGGTAACATTCGAACGAAATGTTAAGGAGTTTTTAAACGGGGAGACAAGAAAACAAGACTCGGTGAGAAAAATAAATAGCAAGCCCCAATAGCTTTGGGATTAAGACCGTGAGCGGGGCCAAGCTTTAGTGCCACTGTCGCCTGCCAAGAGCGGCGGGGGTCCCCTCTGTGGCCCGGGCTCTCCCTTTCTCTCCCAACAAGCTGAACGGCCTCCCCCCGACTACAGAAATTACTGCTTTATTATCATGTAGAGTCACCAGTTAATACTAACCAGCACCACGGAAAACATTTCACATTCTACAARCTACAGATGGAGATGGATGGAGAATCATGCATGCACGCGCTACAACTTCACTCTGGCTATCATGTTGTTTTTGTTGGCTCAATTTTAGGTTGGGTAATAACATGACAGTATGCTATGGACCTGCTTTTATCACTGTAATATGCTTTGGTTAAAACATTTTACTGATGAGCATGATAAGGATGATGGTGGTGGTGAGGATGATAATGATGATGATAGTGGTGGTGATGTTGAAAAATTGTGAGGATGAGGATATAATAATAATAATAATAATAATAATAATAATAATAATAATAATAATAATAATAATAAAACTCATACAAACTCACACAAATATGATGATGGTCCTTTATTTTGCGTAAAAACATAAATATTGGTAGCTTCTTGCCATAAATCAGACTATTTACACATTCATCTTGAACAACAGGCTACTTTTCTTTGAATAATTGTTGAATTGACCTTAATAATTCACAAATTTCTTCAGACGAATTCTTAGACGAGTTATTTATGTACAGCAACAATGTGCGATTCAATTGATATTATTATGAATGCATAAAGTTGCCAATGTTGCTGTAATTGTTAATGTTGTTCTTGTTCTGATTTTAAAAGTTATCTTAAATGAAAATATGCAGTGGGTCAAAATGAACACCTATTGGGCTACTTAACCAACTCATTATACAAAACAATTGCTCAAACTTAGTTTTAAACCAGCCTCGCCTCTCCACTAACAACCATTAGTGTCTGCATGATGTTTGCACTGCCTCGACTAACTTAAATGATGTTCTGGGTAAATATTGAAATTCCCCTCTGTTAAAGCGGCGGGCGACCAGGCTCTCCCTATTGATGAGGCCCGCTATCTTAATCCTATGCATTTCCCTGTAAATAGCTTTCTGTATGAGAAAGGGCATGCCTGGGTCCCCCTCCCCTCTCGTTCCCTCAACTCCACACACACACACACACACACACACACACCCACACACACACACACACACACACACACACACACACACACTCCCACACACCCACACACACACACACACACACACACACACCCCCACACACACACACACACACACACACACACACACACACACACACACACACACACACACACACACGCATACTGTAGAGAGCCAAATGACAGCCTAATGCAGGAAGGGTTTTGTAGCCTTAACTCTTGTCCAGCTACRCCCGTCTCCCATTGCATCCCATTCAGGGTCATTTAAYGCGGGTACATGTCATGTAAGACGGCCCCCTCACTTTGTAGGCCGCTTTAAGGTGATGGCTGTAGGCATCAACTCCACTAGGTCATCTTGTCACAGACAGAGGACGAAGAAGAGGTGAAAATAAGAATTAAAATTAAAGATGATCCGCAGGTTTTTGTTCTGTGCCTTGGTGTCATCAGAAGTTTAATTTAGATTAAATTGAAACAATCAAAGCTTTCATTTCACCTAAATAACATGTCTAATTGGCATAATTGTATCAGAGAAAGATCTTGTTGATTGGTGATATTAGACAAAAAGCATGTTTAGTTTCTTATAGTGCCCAGCCCAGGCAGCAAGCTTAGCCATTATAATTCGTTGGTTGGTGCCTTAGTTCTTGAAGCGTTCCATTGGGATAGTCCCTAAAATCCATTCACCCCACGAGTTTGATGGGAGCTACAGCAGGAAAATAGAAAATGTAAGATTATAGACCTGTTTACGCCGTTTAGGTCCATTCTGTAACGAGGCAGTAACAAAACGAGTGACCATCATTTGCCAATGTCTTCAAAAAAAATCGTGTCCCTCTTAGCAGAATTAAAGTTTATTAGCCTATTTATGATAGTATGTTTAAGGTTTAGGTCGACCTGAAGGTAGGCTACCGACCATTATTTAAATGCGTAACTATGACAACTGAGTCCTGATTGGCCACCCAGGCACAGGAATTAAAGGAGACCGTCACCCAATCTGAATACGGACGTGCCTCGCGCCAGCACAGCCGGGCACAGTGATGCGAAAAGTGTCCACGTGAGGTGAGCGGAGGCGAAGAAGTGGAACCTAAAAACAAAAGATGACAGAATAATAAAAGAAAGGGCTATTTACAACAACAACAAAATAATAACTTTGCTACAGCCCCATGCAACATATTCTCTACAGCGGGGAAGAACAGGCTTTTCAGGTGACCATTTTTACGCAGCCCGTCAATGAACAGGAATAGGTGCTTTTTAAATTCACCTTTCTATCTTCTGGATTCCGGATTGTGACAAGTGCCAGGACAGGACAGGGGCGTCCAGAACCAGAAGTACAGAAGAGGAACTTCGGGGAGTGTTCACCTATAGCCTGCCTTTAAACGGTAGGGGATAGGGTCTTCTCACCGCCCACCCACCTGACGGAACATTCGCGTCTGCTTTGTCCCAAACCCCGGAGCCAAGACGTTGCTGCGCAGAGAGCCGTGTGGCCCCAGACCCAGCACCGGAGCCCGCGTGGGAAGGTCGGCCCTCGGTGTCCTCCAGACAGGCGGGATGATGGTCCACTGCGCCGGGTGCGACAGGCCCATCCTCGACCGGTTCCTGCTTAACGTGTTGGACCAAGCCTGGCACGCCAAATGCGTCCAGTGCTGCGAGTGCAACTGTAATCTGACAGAGAAGTGCTTCTCCCGGGATGGGAAGCTCTATTGTAAAATTGACTTTTTCAGGTAAGGATTCAGATTGGGGATTCAGACGTAAAAGCAGGGCTTGCCAAAAACTCAGTAAGGAGAATTATAATCATCCTGCTTCTGAAGATTGTCATTCTGGATTTTGTTTTCTTGTTTTTTGTTCGTCAGTGGATTTGTTTCAAATCAAATGCTGAAATGGGATTTCATGACACAATGCTAAAAATAGCTCTCGTTTAAGCGTCACTCACATAATTAACCAGATATTATTATGTAGGCCTACACATTGTTTTGTGGAAATGGATATGGTTTACCAAGGCCTATTTCACAGGATGTATTTCACCTATAAGCGAGATAGCATACATATAAGTTACTTGAAATGTTTAAGAATGTCACTTCAAAATAATAATATTTATAGTCAATAGAAGTAATATTGCAGCCATGGCACATTGGCATCTTGGCATTTAGTGTCACATTGGTTTTGCAACAAAAATCATATAATTATTAGGCCAATAAATTAATCATAGTTATAGGTTCATTTTGAATACCACAACAATATTTAGCATTTTGACAGAACCATTTAATAATTATCACTCTTTGTCCGCATGACGTGTGTGTTTTTAAAGAAACAAAGTGTGTTTTCTGACAATACGAAGCATTAACTTAGTTAATAATTGTTATTATGACACCAATAATATCACTTGTATTTATAAATTCATATTATGGGAATATTCTGAATATTATGTGGGCTTGAATATTCACACTTCTCTTAATCCATTCATGCAGACATGACAGTTTAAATCTATTTCTAAATCAGCTACATTTTCCTCAAACCCGTACTCTCTGTTTCCACTTTTGTTTGTTCCAATATATTTTAAAACCTCTCCATTAGGCCTACACCATCCGCTCAGTTCTTCAACGTGTTCCATGTAATTCAGTGATAAGTATACTGTAGGCCCTTGTTTGTAGCATCAGAGCAATTATTTATGTGTCAGCTTTTTCCCGTCTCCCCAAACTAATTGTTTAATGACATGTAAGGCCCAGTGTTTAAGCCTTTGTGATGGCATTGTTGCCCCCAAACGACCTTGACCATCATATTAGCCAGCTCCCATCAAGCAGTGGATTTAAATGGCCCAACCATTAGCCAGGAGAAACAGTAATCACCCTAATGTGGCCATTTGTTGTGTAAGTAGAGCGGTGGCCTGCACTCGCCGCACCGGAGGAGGCTGGGCCCGGGCGGTGCATGTAAAAGGCTACAGTGGAGCGATACTATTGCAAATGGATCGAGAGAGAGAGAGATTCCGTAGACTACATTAGTGTTCAAATAAAGGGGGCTTGTCTGAACCGCTCGTTCAGTCGTGCCCTCGTGCAACCGCTTCCCKAAATCCAAAACAACAGCCCCCCACTCACACCCTCAAACACACACTATCTCCAATACTCGTATTATAATTGAAATATTTTCAATTCCTGCATTTTTTTTCGTCCTGGAGGCGACTCCATATTGATGAGAGAGAGATTACCAAATCAGCATGAGGCGCATGACGAGGTTTCTGGCTCGTGATGAGGTGGATTAGGCCTATTTATTTCACATCCGAGAGAGAAACACAAAATAAGGCTTCCCATTCTCCATCACTTTATGTAGGCCTACATTAGCATACCTTTTCTTCCAATGCTACACAGGCATTTTCAAGCATTTACCTTGTCGAGTTATCCCTGGAAATGTTGAGACGTTGAATTATGCTATTGTATTCGTCTGTCTATCTAAATAATAAAAGTCTARCCACCAAGGTTTTTGCATGTYAAGAGGGTGAATGTGGATTAACAGAGATTTTCACGGTAAAAGGGTCCTATTCGGTTTAATCCTCGGATATCTCCGTGGTCACATTGTGCTGACTGTCACTAATGCGTTAGCGTGGGTTTATTAATATAACAACTCCATAAAAAATTTGAAAATTAATGTTTTTCTATTGAATGTTGAAAATCTGTCTAGCGCACATTGTAGSCTATTTCGTATCAAGTAGGATGTTAGATTTGAACGAAAATTAGTTCGAAATAGGCGCTCCCCTTTCTTCAATTATGGCAAAGATGTAATAGCCTGCTATAAAACAAATATATTAAGTATGTTATTTATTATTTATTAAGATGATGTTATTGTTACTACTATTGTTATTATTAGGCATTTTATTATTATTATTAAAGGCTATCTGTTGTCATTGTTGAAACAGGCCTTGTTATGTAAAATCTATTTAAGACAGATTTTGTTAGATTTCGTGGTTGCAATTTTAAATTTAGGCTACTCACAAAAACATCTGCATTGCCCACAGTTGCATAATTCACTATAGGCCTATAATTTTCCTTTCTTTATTAAGACTCACGCAGGTTGAACGCCGTCTACTTATTTACTTAAGTTAAAACTGTACAATTTCCCGCTCAAATTCAGGATGTTGTTTACTATTTTAGTCTCAGAGTGATTTTACATCAACATGCTTGTTGTCTCTGTCCTCTCGCTTTCTTTTCAGGAGGTTTGGGACGAAGTGCGCAGGATGCCTCCAAGGCATCTCTCCCAGTGATCTGGTGCGCAAGGCGCGCAGCAAGGTGTTCCATCTCAACTGCTTCACGTGCATGGTGTGCAACAAGCAGCTGTCCACGGGCGAGGAACTCTATGTCATTGACGAAAATAAATTTGTTTGTAAAGAAGACTACCTGAGCTCAGGGGCGATCAAGGAAGTCAACTTGAATTCAGGTAATTATTGTTAAAGGCCCAGTGCAGTCAAAAACGTGATTTCCTGTGTTCCACACTATGCAGTTGGAATACTATGAACTTGTGAAAAAGATTATTATGCCCATTTAGTGGAAGAGCTGTTTGAAAATGCATTTCAGCCTGTTTTGGTGGGATGGAGTTTTGGACTGCCTGGTGACATCACCAGGTGGTAAATGACTTAATAGACCAATAAGAAAGAGAGTTCCAAACCTCTCTGCCAATAACAGCTAGTTTTCAATTGTCTCCTCCCCACTCAGACCACTCTCAGACATTCCTAGCGAAATTCTTGCTTGAGAATAATAGCTAAGAAGCTATTTTGGTTTCTTTTTTGTTGTTGACCATTTTAATTTAAAACAATCACAGTAAGGTACCTGCTTGTTACCCAGAGATGATTTGATTTTSAGATAAAAACGGCTGCATTTGACCTTTAAGGGTTTCAATAGTGAGTCTTGTTATATTACTACATGGATACAAACATATCAATGTTCTGTTGGTCATGGAAAATGTCTATAGGCCCACTGGTGTCTGAAAATAAGGGACCGTTTTTCTTTGTTGATTTACTGATTGTTTCAACGTGGGATCTCACGTTACCATACACTGGTACACATCCAATCAAACCAAAACCATAGACTGCTTATGGTGGAGAATTAAACGACTTGTTCATGATATGAAACGCCACTACTGCTTGGATGTATTTGTTGGCATCCTGAAATGGGATAGGCCTATATCACATATTTACAAATCCCACTGCAAACTAAAATGTATGAATTSGAAAACCTATTATGTTACTCTGCACCTTAAAAAAAAAGAAGTATCCAGAGGCATAACCTATATAGCCACCGGCCGCCGTAGCGGAGTTGAGTCTACACACCACCGTCAGGAAATTCAGAACCATGGACAAGGCGGGTGTCTGAGCGTCAGCTCTGGCTCTGCATGATTTAGGGTAGGCTGTCGCCTGCGTCCAATCTCACCGCTGTTGAAGTAGTCTTATATATGGATACATGGTTTTTTTTCTATTCTGTTTGATTCTYTTCTCTACTTTCCTATTTTAGCTGCAGTGTCGTATAGCGCCTAACGTCACATGGTCAAACATGTGTAGGCCTATATGGAGAATTTGTCTGCAAGTGACTTCTCCTCTAATTATCTCAAAACAAATATCTCTAAAATGTAATTATTTAAAGACGTTGATATTGATAAGAGATTACGCCTATATGTTGGGTGTTTGGAACCAAAATTGATAGGCCTAAATCAACAACAACAACTGTCGGAAAAGCGTATTGTGTTCGAGGAGTTGTCAGGCTCCCATCACTGGCACTSGATTTTGTCTTTAGATCAACAAGGTGACGGATAACATGTGTATCATCGAAAGACGTGACATTGATTTGAACCCCTCGTTGCGTGTCTGTTGCTTCAAATATGAACAACATATGACTACTGACATTCTTGCTGGCTCAATGGGCCGCATATAGAGCATGTGTAGCCTAGTGTTTGATGATGTTCCCCAACAAAGCATCTCCGGGTCGCTGAATGCATCTGACCATATAGCTGAGGCTTATCAATGCTATAATTTCCTGTTTGATACATTTCTCAAACAGCCATCCCCTCGGACAATGACATGCTGTTATCGTGCGACGCAGCGGGTCCTTGGGGATCCGCTGGATAGGCAGCCTAGCTCCCTTTTTTTGTTTCACGTTACATGCATAATTTCTATTTCCATATGTCGATCCGCTTCAGGTCACACGCGGGCAGGGTTGAGTTAWGTTGGTTACACCTGTTTTATTTGTGACTAGATTTAAACGGGTAAATCCAGGCATTTAGACTGTTTCATATYGACTTGGTAAAGTGTATTTTTTTTATTTAAAAGGCACTCAAAGGGCTTCCATAGGCTATTTGTATTTTGTGAGYCGTCATTGTTCCACGTATTCTGGTTTATTTCTGATTAGACAGACTACAGAATTAATCTAGCAGCCCACAGAAGGCCTCATGATATCTCCGATTGAGACCTTTCCATTCTCTCTCGTTCCCCAGTGTCATCATGCACAGACAGAAGTTTATCGCCGGACCTCCAGGACCCGATGCAGGACGACACAAAAGAGACGGACAATTCCACATGCTCAGATAAGGACACGAACAATAACGAGAATGAGGAGCAGAGTTCGGGTACGAAGCGGCGAGGTCCGCGAACCACCATCAAAGCCAAGCAGCTGGAAACGCTGAAGGCTGCCTTCGTGGCCACGCCGAAACCCACCCGACACATCCGGGAACAGTTGGCCCAGGAGACGGGACTCAACATGCGGGTTATACAGGTAGAAGACTGTTATATACTTCACTTGAGACTATACATTTTTGGGTGATAAAGAGCCTGGTTTTTATTTGGCCACGTTAGAATTTCTACTCCCATATGGAATAGAATAGATGCTCTGGGTAGATCTGTTGATTTCCCAGGTCCAGTGGAGAAAACGTTATGTGTTTTTTTCTATTTGTGTTTGTTGAGCACCGCTAGGTTTTGATAGACTACTGGTGTTGTAAGCAACGTCTGCTGTCTTTGACATTCTTGATGAATTAGAATAGATTGGATTTTAATTTTCCCTGAAATTAGAGCGAGATTTAATTGAAGACTTAATTGACAAAGTGAGAGTGAGAAGAAAAAATGTCACAACAGGTTACTATGAGGTTATTATCTAGTCCACATCCCTAAAACTATGTGTAAAATGAAATAGGCCTATAACTGACCTACCTTTCTATGGAGGGAAAAACATATTTGGAATCAAATATGAGAAAAATGCCTTTTAATGAAAACGTTGAAAACAAGACACATTCAAATGAAATGCAGATTGACAAATCCATAGGATCGTCATAAGATCAACTCGAGAGCTATTGAACATCCCTCCCCGGGAAATAGGAATGGGGTCTAGAAACCACAATACTCATTCGAGATGTTTATAGCTTTTGTGATATTTTTGTAATATTTAGCTACACTATCATGCGATAAAATAACATAATTGAGATTGCTATTTCTTTAAAATATGTTTTTAGTAATCACACATTGGCAATTGGTGTCACGGCTGTCGTAAGAACGGGACKAAGGCGCAGCGGATGTTGAGTTCCACATATTTAATTCAAAGAGAAACTTAAACAAAACAAAATATATCAATAAACGAACAACTAAACGTGACTACGTGGTGCACATGCACAAACACAAAACAATATCCCACAAATGCAGGTGGGGAAAAAGCCTACCTAAATATGATCCCCAATTAGAGGCAACGATTACCAGCTGCCTCTAATTGGGAACCACACAAACCACCAACCTAGAAATCTATAAACTAGATAACCCCCCTAGTCACGCTCTGACCTAAACACCATAGAGAACCGAGGGCTCTCTATGGTCAGGGCGTGACAGTCCCCTTGGAGCGGGACTGGACGCCGTGCCTGGACTGGGCACCGGCGCAGAGGAAGGCTCCGGCCATGTGGAGCGGGACTGGACGCCGTGCCTGGACTGGCACCGGCGCAGAGGAAGGCTCCGGCCTTGGAGCGGGACTGGACGCCGTGCCTGGACTGGGCACCGGCGCAGAGGAAGGCTCCGGCCTTGGAGCGGGACTGGACGCCGTGCCTGGACTGGGCACCGGTGCAGAGGAAGGCTCCGGCCATGAAGCGGGACTGGACGCCGTGCCTGGACTGGGCAACGACGCAGAGGAAGGCTCCGGCCTTGGAGCGGGACTGGACGCCGTGGCTGGACTGGGCACCGGCGCAGAGGAAGGCTCCTGCCATGGAGCGGGACTGGACGCCGTGCCTGGACTGGGCACCGGCGCAGAGGAAGGCTCCTGCCATGGAGCGGGACTGGACGCCGTGCCTGGACTGGGCACCGGCGCAGAGGAAGGCTCCTGCCATGGAGCGGGACTGGACGCCGTGCCTGGACTGGGCACCGGCGCTGAAGAAGGCCATGGAGCAGGACTGGACATCGGTGCAGAGGAAGACTCCCGCCCTGGAACAGGATTGGACGCCTTGCCTGGAAGCTCCGGGCCATTGACCGTCGCTGGAGGTTCCGGACCGTTGACCGTCGCTGGAGGTTCCGGACCGCTAGGTTATCTATCTTCTATTGTATATTGACTCCTGTTTGATAGTTTTGGTTCTTTAAAACAACACAGCAATTATGATTTGATTAATATGAATGAAAGATGGAAGACGTTTGTTTTTTAATAATATGACAGGAATATTATATTTTCTGTTGATTTCTTATTTCTTCTTAAAGAAAGTATAATAACCAGATGGCATGCACTGTCAAAAGTGGGACAAGAGCCTTTGTATAAAAGACATAGGCAATCCAGTATGTACATATTMAAATATGTATCTGTAGCCATAGGCATTTAAATGTTGGAAATATCATGCACTGTTAATGGTTTTAACAGCTAATAATTTAGCAACAGTGTTATTACAAAAAAAGCCCACAGCATTGCACAGAAATACTGTGAACAGGTGATACAGGAAGGTGTTATAGAGATATAGTAAAACAGTTTATTAACATCCCAACCAAGACAATGGAGACGTTTTAGGGAGCAGTAGTTCAGTTCAGTCAAAGAYGTGAAAATACTCCTTTATTTTCAATAAGGATTTTTCACTTCCTGAATTGACTGAAATGAAAACTGAATTGACCTCTGTTAGGGAGAGCTGATGTGAGATCATGATCACTGTGAGTGAGAGGGACATAACATTACTGTTTACGTCCTAGAAGTGGAAATGTAGAATTTATCATCACTGCTGCCCAACACACTCAGGTCTCCAGGCTTTTAGTCTTAACCTCTATAATTCTCTGCTCTTTGTGACACACATACGCACACGCATGAACAAACTCATGCACAGACACACTCTCAAGCACGCACGCACACTCACACACACTCTCTCTCTCTCTCTCTCTCTCTCTCTCTCTCTCTCTCTCTCTCTCTCTCTCTCTCTCTCTCTCTCTCTGTCGGTGTCTGGGTTCAGACTGTGTTAGGGTGATTAGCACCGTCTCTGCCAGCTGAGATGTGGCTTTTTGTGCGCTTACAGTAATTATCACTGATTTCCCAGATTTACATATCGTACACCCCCCTCGCTCCTCTCTGTCCTCACTCATTTACTGCCAGACAGRCTCCTCTCTTCTCCTCTCCTCTTAGACCAGGCCATGCGTAGTGTAGCATAGCACCTTCCCAGTTTCATGTCTCCACAACACTGAATCGATCCCGTTCATCTCTGGTTAGCAACAACATAATGCACTGTGATACATAAAACCAAGATGGTGGCCAGTTTCATGGCCATCATCTCCCCCCTCATTTGCTGTGTAGTAACTGCCGATGCACCCTGAGCAGGGAGGCCTCTGGTGTGTGTGTGTGTGTGGTAATCCCTAAGAAATGCTCTCTCAAGGGGAGTGAAAGCATTTCCATAAAAATGTACCCTACAGTTAGACTATTGTTCTCAGTAGGAGGTGTCGTCTTTGCTGGGAAAACATGGAGAGGAATGCCTAAGTGGTTTTTAGGTGTTTTTGTGTGTGTTTTGTTTGTTAATCTTCAACGCAGTGGGATTGTGCCTTTGGTGTAGCCTAGCTGGTGTTAACATGCATTATTATGCAGTGCCGATGCAGAGGCACAACAAGAAATGGGTTATGTTTTTAGAATGCGAAGCTCCATATGTTGGACATTTTTACATTTTTCTCTTCTCCTTTGTTCCTGTACAAATACTTTATTTGACTCCAGTGATGACTGTGTTCATTTCTCTGCATCCTAAGTTGTGTTGGGTTGAGGCCTGCTGAGTTGTGTTTGTTGTAATAAGGCCTGCTGAGTTGTGTTGTATTGAGGCCTGCTGAGTTGTGTTGTTTGATTGGGCCTGCTGAGTTGTGTTGTTGTATTGAGGCCTGCTGATTGTGTTGTTTGTTGAGGCCTGCTGAGTTGTGTTGTTGTATTGAGGCCTGCTGAGTTGTGTTGCTGCATTGAGGGAGGCCTGCTGAGTTGTGTTGTTGTATTGAGGCCTGCTGAGTTGTGTTGCTGCATTGAGGGAGGCCTGCTGAGTTGTGTTGTTGTATTGAGGCCTGCTGAGTTATTGTATTGAGGCCTGCTAAGTTGTGATGTTGCATTGAGGCCTGCTGAGTTGTGTTTTTGTATTGAGGCCTGCTGAGTTGTGTTGTTTGATTGAGGCCTGCTGAGTTTTGTTGTTGTATTGAGTCCTGCTGAGTTGTGTTGTTGTATTGAGGCCTGCTGAGCTGTTGTATTGAGGCCTGCTGAGTTGTGATGCTGCATTGAGGCCTGCTCAGTTGTGTTGTTGTATTGAAGCCGGTGGAGTTGTGTTGTTGTATTGAGGCCTGCTCATGTGTTGTTGTATTGAAGCCAGTAGAGTTGTGTTGTTGTATTGAGGCTGCTCAGTTATGTTGTTGTATTGAGGCCTGCTGAGTTGTGTTGTATTAAGGCCTGCTGAGTTGTGTTGTATTTAAGCCTGCTAAGTTGTGTTGTTGTATTGAGGCCTGCTGAGTTGTGTTGTTGTAATAAGGCCTGCTGAGTTGTGGTGTTGTATTGAGTCCTGCTGAGTTGTGTTGTTGTTTTGAGGCCTGCTGAGTTGTGTTGTTGTAATAAGGCCTGCTGAGTTGTGGTGTTGTATTGAGTCCTGCTGAGTTGTGTTATTGTATTGAGGCCTGCTGAGTTGTGTTGTTGTATTGAGGCCTGCTGAGTTGTGTTGTTGTTATGAGGCCTGCTGAGTTGTGTTGTTTGATTGAGGCCTACTGAGTTGTGTTGTTGTATTGAGGCCTGCTGAGTTGTGTTTTTTGTATTGAGGCCTGCTGAATTGTGTTGTATTGAGGCCTGCTGAGTTGTGTTGTTGTACAGTGACCTGCTGAGGCACTGGAGAGAACCTATAGAAAATAATGTATGTGTTGTGTTTCTTTGTGTTATTGACTGATTCATTGATTTTATTGGATCATTTAAAAATATACTGACGCCGATATCACTGATTACTAAACAGCTCCAGTGTGATTTCTGGGTGTTTGTTGGTGGCTGTGGCTCTTTAACACCTGATCCTTGTTGGAACTGAACCTACACTCTCACTCACATCCATATTCCTTAACGAGGAGAGGCTGAACATTTTACTTTTAGGCACTTTTTAAAATTGTATTTATTTATTTCACCTTTATTTAACCTGCTGCCCAGTTGAGAACAAGTTCTCATTTACAACTGCGACCTGGCAAGATAAAGCAAAGCAAAGCAGTGCAACAAAAACAACAACACAGAGTTACACATGGGATAAACAAAAGTACAGTCAATAACACAATAGAAAAATCTGTATAAAGTGTGTTGCAAATGAAGTAAGGAGGTAAGGCAATAAATAGGCCATAGTGGCGAAGTAATTACAATTTAGCAATTTACACTGGAGTGATAGATTGGCAGATGAGGATGTGCAAGTAGAAATACTGGTGTGCAAAAGAGCAGAAACAAAAAACAATATGGGGATGAGGTAGGTGGTTGGTTGGGTGGGCTATTTACATATGGGCTGTGTACAGCTGCAGCGATCGGTAAGCTGCTCTAACAGCTGATGCTTAAAGTTAGTGAGGTAGATATAAGTCTCCAACTTCAGTCGTTTTTGCAATTCGTTCCAGTCAATGGCAGCAGAGAACTGGAAGGAAAGGCGGCCAAAGCAGGTGTTAGATTTGGGGATGACCAGTGAAATATACCTGCTGGAGCGCGTGCTACAGGTGGGTGTTGCTATGGTGACCAGTGAGCTGAGATAAGGCAGAGCTTTACCTAGTAAAGACTAATAGATGACCTGGAGCCAGTGGGTTTGGCGACGAATATGTAGCGAGGGCCAGCCAACGAGAGCATACAGGTCGCAGTGATGGGTAGTATATGGGGCTTTGGTGACAAAACGGATGGCACTGTGATAGACTGCATCCGATTTATTGAGTAGAGTATTGGAGGCTATTTTGTAAATGACATCGCCGAAGTCAGGGATCGGTAGGATAGTCAGTTTATGAGGGTATGTTTGGCAGCATGAGTGAAGGATGCTTTGTTTGCGAAATAGGAAGCCGATTCTAGATTTAATTTTGGATTGGAGATGCTTAATGTGAGTCTGTAAGGAGAGTTTACAGTCTAGCCAGACACCTAGGTATTTGTAGTTGTCCACATATTCTAWGTCAGAACCGTCCAGAGTAGTGATGCTAGACGGGCGGGCGGGTGTGGGCAGCGATGGGTGGAAGAGCATGCATTTCATTTTACTAGCATTTAAGAGCAGTTGGAGGCCACGGAAGGAGTGTTGGAGGCTACACATTTTCATCATGTGTCTGGGTTGGACAGTGTCCATGTTTGTTAGTTTACCTCCACCGCCTCCATCCCACTTTGTCCCTATTCCTCCCATTTCTCCAGTAATCTAACTTTTATCTAAGTGGAGCCCTTTATTTCTATAGGTGATGTGCCTGAGAAAAGCTATTTTCTGGATATTAATCTATTTGCTGTGTTGACACCGGTCTCAAGACAGCAAACAATTKAAAAAACTATCATTGCAGAACGTACATAAAATGAGCAATACTACAGAATTAGAATTCCCGTATGAGAATAACAAGCATAGTTAAATAGCACTCCAAGTCTGTGGAAGGGACAATGTACAAATGGACAAAACAATGAAGGTCTGAAATGAAGGTGGATTTAATTTGATGGTGATTTGATTTGATGATGATAGGAGTGGGCCTTGTCATTTAACTTCCTTGTCATTTAACTACCTTGTCATTTTAACTATCTTGTATGTAGTTTTTAATTTGTTTTTAATTCTCTGCAAAGTGTGTTGTAACGCTAATGTGAAATGGATTATGAATACARCTGGTGAGGATTACTGTCCATTGTAGACAAGTAATGGACTAGAAATAAAGTTAGATTTGATTCAATTTTGATTACGACATTCTGTGTGCTTGACACGCTTGTCTAAAATGCAGTATAAATCAAGTTTGTTCATTCCGTGAAAATGATCTAAACTCAAAGAAAAATAGTTTAACTTAATTTGATCTGATAACAATCTTTGATCTTTATCTTGGTCCTAGCTGTGTAACTCTTTCCTCTCCGTCCTCATAGTTGTGATGTCATTTGATAACTCACTGTCTCTTCCTCTGTTCTCATAGGTTTGGAATAACTCACTGTCTCTTCTCTCGTCCTCTTAGTTGTGATGTCATTTGATAACTCCCTGTCTCTTCCTCTCTATCCTCTTAGTTGTGATGTCATTTGATAACTCCCTGTTCTCTCCTCTCTATCCTCTTAGTTGTGATGCCATTTGATAACTCACTGTCTCTTCCTCTGTTCTCATAGTTTTTGATAACTCACTGTCTCTTCCTCTCCGTTCTCATAGTTGTGATGTCATTTGATAACTCACTGTCTCTTCCTCTCGTCCTCTTAGTAGTGATGTCATTTGATAACTCCCTGCCTCTTCCTCTCTATCCTCTTAGTTGTGATGTAATTGATAACTCCCTGTCTCTTCCTCTCTATCCTCATAGTTGTGATGTCATTTGATAACTCCCTGTCTCTTCCTCTCTGTTCTCATAGTTGTGATGTCATTTGATAACTCACTGTCTCTTCCTCTGTTCTCATAGTTGTGATGTCATTTGATAACTCACTGTCTCTTCCTCTCGTCCTCTTAGTTGTGATGTCATTTGAAACTCCCTGTCTCTTCCTCTCTATCCTCATAGTTGTGATGTCATTTGATAACTCCCTGTCTCTTCCTCTCCGTTCTCATAGTTGTGATGTCATTTGATAACTCACTGTCTCTTCCTCTCCGTTCTCATAGTTGTGATGTCATTTGATAACTCCCTGTCTCTTCCTCGCCGTCCTCATAGTTGTGATGTCATTTGATAACTCCCTGTCTCTTCCTCTCGTCCTCTTAGTTGTGATGTCATTTGATAACTCCCTGTCTCTTCCTCTCTATCATCATAGTTGTGATGTCATTTGATAACTCCCTGTCTCTTCCTCTCTATCCTCATAGTTGTGATGTCATTTGATAACTCCCTGTCTCTTCCTCTCCGTTCTCAGTTGTGATGTCATTTGATAACTCCCTGTCTCTTCCTCTCCGTTCTCATAGTGTGATGTCATTTGATAACTCACTGTCTCTTCCTCTCCGTTCTCATAGTTGTGATGTCATTTGATAACTCACTGTCTCTTCCTCGCCGTCCTCATAGTTGTGATGTCATTTGATAACTCACTACCTCTTCCTCTCGTCCTCATAGTTGTGATGTCATTTGATAACTCACTACCTCTTCCTCTCCGTCCTCATAGTTGTGATGGTCATTTGATAACTCACTACCTCTTCCACTCCGTTCTCATAGTGTGATGTCATTTGATAACTCACTGTCTCTTCCTCGCCGTCCTCATAGTTGTATGTCATTGATAACTCACTACCTCTTCCTCTCCGTCCTCATAGTTGTGATGTCATTTGATAACTCACTACCTCTTCCACTCCGTTCTCATAGTTTGATGTCATTTGATAACTCACTACCTCTTCCACTCTGTTCTCATAGTTGTGATGTCATTTGATAACTCACTGTCCTTCCTCGCCGTCCTCATAGTTGTTGATGTCATTTATAACTCACTACCTCTTCCACTCCATACTCTAGGTGTGTTTCAGAACCGTCGGTCTAAGGAGCGGAGGATGAAGCAGCTGAGTGCTCTGGGAGCCCGGCGGCACGCCTTCTTCAGAGGGCCCGGAGGATGAGGTCCATGGGGGACGACTGGAGGACCCAGACATACTGGGCCTGGGGCCTACGGATACTACACAGGTAAAATACACTCCCTGTTTGAGTGGTAAAATACACTCACTGTTCATTGTATTACATCAGACATTATGAATCTGTCGGTTTGGTCGGGGCGTTGAGTAAGAATGACACCACCTGTGGAAGACAATGCTCCTGTTAGCTTACAGGTGATCCTTGGTGAAGATGTTAGTGATACACAACACACATTACCCCCGACATGGTTTTCGTCAGGAATGCCATTGCCCACCTCTGTGCTGTCCAGCTCCGTCTAAACTGTGGGGTGACAAGGGTGTCGAATGCTCATCAAGTGACCTACTGGAACAATGTAGAGGATTCTGAAATCTAGAAGTGAAAAAGAATGTTAAAATTAAGGCAGAGCATTTCGGAATGGGCTGAAGGGAACAATCATAGAATYATTAAAAACAAGAGCATTTGTTAGTTAATTGTCAGTACAAAGCTGAATTATTAGATTTTTAATTGAACCTTTATTTAACTAGACAAGTCAGTTAAGAACAAATTCTTATTTAAAATMATAGCCTACCGGGCTATCAGTGGGGTGGGAGTGGGTTAACTGCCTAGTTCAGAACGACAGATGTTTACCTTGGCAGCTCTGGGATTCAATCCAGCAACCTTTCAGTTACTGGTCCCATGCTCTAACCACTAGGCTACCTGCCTGCTGAAGAGAGATGTGTCTGAGGAATGAGTCTTATACTGCAGGGGTTCCCAAACTTTTTCACTCAGGCCCCCCTTCCAGCATTGGGGAACATCCCGCTCCCCTCCTGCACACGAGAGCACCATGTATATATCTCTGGGCACAAGGACTGTTCATGACACAAACTGTTCACACCCCTCTTCTTGGTGGAGAGAAAATGTTGCAGGTTTAAAACTTCTTTCCTGTAATTCTACAAATCTTGTCATTGGGTGCAGATACATGTTTTCAGTTTTAAAGCACATTTTCATGCCATTCTATACATTTTTGCCATGTCTAATGTGTATTCATGTGACATTTGAGTGACTGAAACATTACAACAACATCTATGGGTTAAAAAAACCTAGCTAAACAACATTAGCTGACATGGCTGACAAGTTATAAATATCTCTCTAAGGTCTGCAATGACTAACATGACGAGAGGAACTGATGATGCACTACCCAATTTTGAAATGTCACCTTGTAAAAAGCTGGACTGAGTTCCTTAAAAAATAAAATATAAACAGTATATATATAGTATATATCATTATCTATATATACTGTATATAATAATAATAATAATAATTGGGGGGGAACCCGCACTCCCCCTGCCGACCCCTCACGTCCCCCCCACAGTTTGGGAACCACTGCTATACTGGAACAGAGCAGCGTCCGTCCACTGTAATTACAAGGGAGCCTTGAAGGATGGAACAGGGAGGGCGGGAAGGGAGATGGGAGGAAGGGAAGAGGACAAAACCTTTATCCCTAGCTCCTAGCTCCTAGCTCCTTGCTCCCTCCATTCTCAGCATTCCTCTTTTCACGCCCTTTTGTGCCTTGGTGGAGCAGTGGCATCTGTATTAGCAGCACTACTCCCTCCATCCCTCTGGTCTTCTACTGCTGCTGCGTGTGTGTGTGTGTGTGTGTGTGTGTGTGTGTGTGTGTGTGTGTGTGTGTGTGTGTGTGTGTGTGTGTGTGTGTGTTGTGTGTGTGTGTGTGTGTGTGTGTGTGTGTGTGTGTGTGTGTGTGTGTGTGTGTGTGTGTGTGTGTTATTCAACACCTCTCTCTCTCTGCCCCTCCCCCCTTTCTTCCCACGGCTTTCTCCAGTTCAGCTTGATTCTCAAGGTCTGATGTAGCTAGCAGGGTTCTGTTTGTGGGACTCAATAATTAGCTTGTTTATTCAGTTTGGAGAAAAAAACAGGGTCATCATTGCATTGCTAGTGGATTTATTCTTCCCCTCATTATCACAGTTTGTAACATAAGGTGTTATGTCAGCGTGCTGCTGATGTCGTAATGTAAAGGAGAAACATTTCTCTGTCTTGTTAGAAACAAAGCATGAAATGAAATGCTGACTACATTTAACTGATCTTGACATAACGTGTGTGTGTGTGTGTGTGTGTGTGTGTGTGTGTGTGTGTGTGTGTGTGTGTGTGTGTGTGTGTGTGTGTGTGCTAGATTGATGATTTAAGTTGGATTAGGTAGTAAAAACAACATCATATACTATACAGTACAAGACATCCATATATTTGATGTGTTTTGGTTAATTATTTGAGCTCCTTCCCTCTGTAATACTGACATAAAGAATACCCACTAAAAGAGCAAGAGTATGGTGCCTAACTGAAATGTAGAGCGTGTGATTTTAATTTCCTTTTTAAAGTTTAGTCGCTTTGAATAAGAAAATAAGAAAAATTCTAAAGTCAACTCACAAAAGGATGAGTGGAAGCACTCAAAATCTTGGAAATATAGGAGGAAAAAATACATTTTTTAAGTGCGTTTTCACTTTAACAGAAAGAGTGAACCAAACCATTCCCTAACCCATTTCGTCCCTTCACCTAGTACCAGGGTGAATTTAAGAAGTTTAGGCGTGTTTTGCACTTTTACTTTTCAGCTATACCAGTGAACTAAACCGCTCCCTTCCCCTCCTTGAAATGTTATAATGTAACTTAGGCTACTAAATAATGCAATTATTTACAAAATCTTGAATCTTGATGTAGGTCCATTTTTAAAAGGCTGTGAGATTCAATGTCAGTGATTTTGAATGTTGCTATATCAATTGCTTCATCTGTGTGCTGCACAATGAATTTCCTCATTAGATGATTTGTTTTCTAATCAAATCGTCTCTCCCCTTACAGAGTACCAGGGCGACTACTACGGAGGGGGAAACTATGAATTCTTCCCCCACGGCCCTCCCTCCTCTCAGGCTCAGTCTCCAGCAGAATCCCCCTACATCCATGGAGGGGCCATGGAGGGCTCTGTGTCAGGCCACCACCCCTCTGACGACCAGAGGTTCACGGACATGATCTCCCACGCAGATACCCCCAGCCCAGAGCCCGGCCTGCCCAGCTCCCTGCATCCTGTCCCTGGTGAGGCATACGGAGGGGGGCCCAGCCCACCATTCTCCCTGGCTAGTAACTCCAGCTACAGCGCCCCCATGTCCCACCCTGGACAGGAGATGGGAGAGACCACCGTCTGGTAGACTAGAGCCTGGGTCTGGGTCTGGGAAAGGGATGAGGGTTTCGTTGGGGGGAGGGTGAACTTCCCATTTTTGATTCAATCAACACGGGAGATGAATTTGAAGACATTATTAATAAGTAGTTATGAATTAAAAATGGCGTTTATGTATTTGTTAATGGGGATTTTTCTATTCACGGATTGGTATTTTTGAATTGACTTGCTGAATTGATGGAGTTGAAATGGAATTGTTCCCCCTGACTCTTATCCTTCACGTGAAGGACTGAGGATGGATGATGGGGTGGCTTTGCTGGACATATCTGAACTTTGTTGTACTATTCGCTGCCCTGTTCAGCCCCGTTAGTAGAAATACACTCCCACCCACCTCTGGGACAAATGAACTGGGATTGGAGGAAGAAAGACGCTTCAGCGGTTCCTCTTGCCCCCGTATCAGCTCCCCCCCCGCTTACATTAAAACCAGTCGGGGAAAATGACTGCAGACCTAAGCCACCCTGAGTCACCTGGGCCCACGGAGAGAGGATGCAGCCGGAGGAGGGATAAAGGGGTGAAAGAGGGGAGGAGGATAAGGCTGGTGCCCCACAGAGTGGGATGGAATAGCCTCTAGATGCTGATCTAAAGTCAAGTTTGTGGTTTTCCCCGTAATGGTTCAGGATAGGGTAAGCTGATCAAAAGACCTGTACCATAGGGACAAATTCTACCCTGAGCAGGTGGAGAGAAGTAGGCCCCGTCCATAAACTACCCCTAGCCTCTACCCCCTAGGCACTAGTGTTGATCTGAAATGATAGGCTAGGTGTTAGTAGTAAAGGAAAGGTTGAGCTTTTTATTATGCTTGCCCTAATAGCATAGAATCCTCTCCTACACAGTGAGTAAAGGTTGGGTGACTCCATTCCTTATATCAAACAGAGGTTTGAGAAAGCCAGAGCCAATGTAGTGCAAGAGTTTATTTATCAGTACTATTTACACTGAAACAATACCCCCACCCATTTTCCTTCAGTCGCCGAACCGCACACACACACACACACACACACACACAACACACCACACACACACACACACACACACACACACACACACACACACACACACACACACACACACACAACACACACAACACACACACACTCGTTCTCTTTTCTCTCTCATTTACATTGTGGCGATATAACTCAATAAATGTGGACACTGTACTCCTCCTTTTGATTCCATACAGAGACCAACAAAATATTATTTCAATAATAGGAAGAAATAATAACTCATAGGGAACAGATAGTATACATTGGTATTTCATTGTCGCTTTCCTAAGACAGTGTACTTGTCATTTTTTGGCTAATTTGTCGTCCTTCATTTTGGATGTGTGTGGGTGTGTGTGTGTGTTGTCTGTGTGTGTCCCTGCATGTCTCTGCATGCCTAAATATGCGTCCCTGAAGCCTAGTCTAAGGCACACACACATCACACACATTCCTCGACTAACCTGTACCCCCGCACATTGACTCAATACTGGTACCCCTGTATATAGCCTCCATTATTGTTCTTTTATTGTTTACTTTCTTTATTTTTTATGTTTAGTTTATTTCGAAAATATTTTTTAAACTCTATTTTCTCAAAATTGCATTGTTAGTTAAGGGCTTGTAAGCAAGCATTTCACTGTAAGTCTACACCTGTTGTATTCAGCGCATGTGACAAATACAATTTGATTTGATTTGACACACGGCTGATGGAAAGCCTTCTCTTTAGTTGTCTTATCTAACCACTAGGGTGGCGATGGTTACCAGGCTGCCAGGCAGACAGACGGGTAGCAAGTCACAGATGTTGTCTGGCTCCGCCTTTAGTTTTCTGTCTATTGGAAGAAGGAGACCTCAGCTGCTGAAGGACGCTTCTCCATTATGGCTCAATGTTCTTTTGAAAATCATTTCCATTAAACATGCTTTTTTTTAAAGGACACTAACAAAGGGAAGATCAGGAGAAGTGGAGAAGGAGAGGAGGAGAGGAAACTGGGACTGACAGGGGTGCCTGGATGGGCGTGAGGGATATGTGTGTGGAGGGGGCCTTGATTAGAGAGGGTGTGTGGGGTGTGTGTGTATGCACGGCTTATGGTGTGTTCTGAATAACCATATAGAGACCTATACGAAGACAGTGAGACCACTCTATCAGGAACACCTCACTAGAATTGATGCTCAAAATGGTGAGGAATGTATGTGCGTGTATATTGTATAGAATTCCAGAATAATTCATATATGTCACTATGGGCCTTTATGAAAGCTGCAGTAGAGTTGTTCAAAAGCTATCAAAGGATCACATAAATGTTGTCAATGAGAATGTCTTTGGTATCTAACATGTTTATCTGGCTACCGCAAATGACTCTCCTGCCTTCACACTAAACTGACTTGTGTCATCTCTGTCATCAAGCAGATATCTGCTCTCCACTACAGCCCCTGAAGGGTTTATCTCGTTGGTGTTGAAGCTAAAATCAAAGTGTGGTTGTGCTTAGAAACAGTTAAAACACTGAACAAGTGTATTTGTCTGTATTTGAGCATTGTATTGGAAGCAATATTACAATAGGAGACTGGTGTACCAGTAAAACATCTGTTATGCAGAAGAGGAACTGACCAGTTAGGCCTACAACACTGTGACTTTAAGAAACAGTAGGCTAGAATAAAAAACCAAGACAGTTTTTGAACACAAAAAATAAAATACATAATCGTCCCTTTTGCTTGTATCTTTCTTGATCTCGCTCTGCAATTCAAGTGTCCTTATCAAGTGTCCTTAGTCTCCATCAATGGATACCTAGATCGCTTCTCAGGGTGGCGGGGAGGGGCGGTGAGGGAGGGGGGGGGGGGGGGTGAATACGGTGGGGGTGGTGATAGGGGGGGGTCGGGATAGGTTTGAAGTGGTGGGTGGTATATGGTATACGGCGAGGGTGGGTAGAACAGGGAAAAGTACGGAAGGGCGGGGCGGAGTAGAACGGGGGGGGGATACGGGCGGGTGATACGGGGGGGTGAATATCGGGGGTTGATACGGGGGGTGATACGGGGTGATACGGGGGGGTGATACGGGAGGGGCCAGCCGAGAGTGAAGATACCGGGGGGATGATAACGGGGGGGCTACGTCGGAAATACGGGTGAGTCGGGGGTGA
>NW_019942684.1:152514-154099 GCF_002910315.2 Salvelinus sp. IW2-2015
ACCTTACAGTGAAATGCTTGCTTACAAGCCCTTAACTAACAATGCAATTTTGAGAAAATAGAGTTTAAAAAATATTTTCGAAATAAACTAAAACATAAAAAATAAAGAAAGTAACACAATAAAAGAACAATAATGAGGCTATATACAGGGGGTACCAGTATTGAGTCAATGTGCGGGGGTACAGGTTAGTCGAGGAATGTGTGTGATGTGTGTGTGCCTTAGGACTAGGCTTCAGGGACGCATATTTAGGCATGCAGAGACATGCAGGGACACACACAGACAACACACACACACACCCACACACATCCAAAATGAAGGACGACAAATTAGCCAAAAAATGACAAGTACACTGTCTTAGGAAAGCGACAATGAAAATACCAATGTCTGTCTCTTATACACATCTAGATGTGTATCACTCACCGCCCCTCCCCGCCACCCTGAGAAGCGATCTAGGTATCCATTGATGGAGACTAAGGACACTTGATAAGGACACTTGATATTGCAGAGCGAGATCAAGAAAGAATACAAGCCAAAAGGGACGATTTATGTATTTTATTTTTTGGTTTCAAAACTGTCTTGGTTTTTTATTCTAGCCTACTGTTTCTTAAAGTCACAGTGTTGTAGGCCTAACTGGTCAGTTCCTCTTCTGCATAACAGATGTTTTACTGGTACACCAGTCTCCTATTGTAATATTGCTTCCAATACAATGCTCAAATACAGACAAATACACTTGTTCAGTGTTTTAACTGTTTCTAAGCACAACCACCTTTGATTTTAGCTTCAACACCAACGAGATAAACCCTTCAGGGGGCTGTAGTGGAGAGCAGATATCTGCTTGATGACAGAGATGACAACAGTCAGTTRAGTGTGAAGGCAGGAGAGTCATTTGCGGTAGCCAGATAAACATGTTAGATACCAAAGACATTCTCATTGACAACATTTATGTGATCCCTTTGATAGCTTTTGAACAACTCTACTGCAGCTTTCATAAAGGCCCATAGTGACATATATGAATTATTCTGGAATTCTATACAATATACACGCACATACATTCCTCACCATTTTGAGCATCAATTCTAGTGAGGTGTTCCTGATAGATGGTCTCACTGTTCTCGTATAGGATCTCTATATGGTTATTCAGAACACACCCATAAGCCGTGCATACACACACACCCACACACACCCCTCTCTAATCAAGGCCCCCTCCACACACATATCCCTCACGCCCATCCAGGCACCCCTGTCAGTCCCAGTTTCCTCTCCTCCTCTCCTTCTCCACTTCTCCTGATCTTCCCTTTGTTAGTGTCCCTTTAAAAAAAAGCATGTTTTAATGGAAATGATTTTCAAAAGAACATTGAAGCCATAATGGAGAACGTCCTTCAGCAGCTGAGGTCTCCTTCTTCAATAGACAGAAAACTAAAGGAGGAGCCAGACAACATCTGTGACTTGCTACCCGTCTGTCTGCCTGGCAGCCTGGTAACCATCGCCACCTAGTGGTTAGATAAGACAACTAAAGAGAAGGCTTTCCATCAGCCGTGTGTCAAATCAAATCAAATTGTATTTGTCACATGCGCTGAAAACATAC
>NW_019942684.1:160094-220540 GCF_002910315.2 Salvelinus sp. IW2-2015
CGAGCGACTGAAGGAAAATGGGTGGGGGTATTGTTTCAGTGTAAATAGTACTGATAAATAAACTCTTGCACTACATTGGCTCTGGCTTTCTCAAACCTCTGTTTGATATAAGGAATGGAGTCACCCAACCTTTACTCACTGGTAGGAGAGGATTCTATGCTATTTGGGCAAGCAATAATAAAAGCTCAACCTTTTCCTTTACTACTAACACCTAGCCAATCATTTCAGATCAACACTAGTGCCTAGGGGGTAGAGGCTAGGGGGTAGTTTATGGACGGGGCCTACTTCTCTTCCACCTGCTCAGGGTAGAATTTGTCCCTATGGTACAGGTCTTTTGATCAGCTTACCCTATCCTGAACCATTARGGGGAAAACCACAAACTTGACTTTAGATCAGCATCTAGAGGCTATTCCATCCCACTCCTAGTGGGGCACCAGCCTTATCCTCCTCCCCCTCTTTCACCCCTTTATCCCCTCCTCCGGCTGCATCCTTCTCTCCGTGGGCCCAGGTGGACTCAGGGTGGCTTAGGTCTGCAGTCATTTTCCCCCCGACTGGTTTTAATYTAAGGGGTAATGTGAGAGGAGACAGGCTCCGCACACACGCAGACGCACACCTCCCCCCTGTGGGAGTCTGGAGCAAGCCGCAGTCTGCACACACGCACACACACACCACAGCGGTGGACGTGGTCCTCACCCACCGCTGTGTCATTACCAGCATCCCTCCGTCCCCTTTATTTATTCCTCCTTCACTCCTGTTTACTCCCCTGAGCTTCTCCTCTCCTCCGCCCAGAACAGAGGCCTGTATCACTCCATCTCTCAGAGAGAGTGAGGGAGAGAACGAATGAGAGAGCAAGAGAGAACTAGAGAAGAGAGAGAGAGATAGAGAGAGAGAGAGAGAGAGAGAGAGAGGGAGCAAGAAGAGAAGGAAGCAGCTGATTCTATAGGAGCACCAACACAAACAGTGCTGTATAAAAACATACACAGGCTGGGGGCTCAGCGACTGACCTGCTGCTGCGTGCCAACAAACACCTCGAATCATTTTCCACTTCTTTTCACCAAAACATCCCTTGTTTACCATGTGCGCTGTGCAAAAAAAAGAACACTGGTTCTTTTGTAATTTATTTCCTTTCTGTTGTGGGAGAGAGCAGAGTAGAGGAGGAGCCCTCGTGGAACTGCAATAAATCACCTGCTTGTTCCCCCCCAACTTTCCATCCCACCCATCCCCATTCTAGTGGAGGCTGGTGGGAGGAGCTACATGAGGACAGGCTCATTGTAATGGCTGGAATGGAATAGATGGAAATGAGTCAAACATGTGGTTTCCATTTGTCTGATGTGTTTGATAACTTTCCAAATATTCCATTCCAGCCATTACAATGAACCCCTCCTCCTACAGCTCCTCCCACAAGCSTCCTCTGCACCAGCCTCTTGTTGGTTCCCAGGCCCTAACCCCGCTCCCTTCATCACATACTGATGGATGTAGCRCTATCCTACTCCCCCTCGTCATTGCTGGCTGGGGCGGGGAAAGCGTTTCACCCTATGAAGAAGACACATTAAGAGCCTAAGCCTGGTGGGGGGGGATTTGATTTGGAATTTTTAGACCCATTTTAGGTTTTTGATAAAACATTGAATTTGGCCTTACTGCTATTAGCCCATAGAAACACATTGAATAACAGATTCATACATGGAAAAACACTTTTTTGGGGCACTAAACTACTTCCATATTTACTTCAATAAAACGTTTTAACTGGTACCTGCTACCTTCAGATGCTGCAACATGGTCTCAGAGCATTTCATATTATTCTGTACGTAGCATAAATCTGAGACATGCCAAAGAGCCCCACAGTGGAGGTGCCATAATACCCATAAAACCTAGCGGTCAAACAAGGAAATGGTTCCAATAGTTTTTCCACAATTAATTTTTCCCGAATAGGGGATTTTTTAGAAACACTTCAAATAAAGTCTGTGTTTCGTATAGGCTCAGTCTGGCATGGCATTTTGATAACCATGTAAATCTCTCTCGGACAAAGGGACCTTTATCAATATATTTATCTCTATTTACTCTCAGATTCGAAAATGCTAATTAGCATCAAAGTAGACATTATGAAAAAATAGAAATCCCTGCAAACTCCTGCACGTCATCTCTAGCTGGCACCTTTGCTAACAGGTATTGTGGCAATTTAAAACTTGCACAAGACAGTTCGCAGAATGTAGCTGATTTATTAATTTCTAKATTTAGCTAACATTAGATAGTTAATCCAGAGATTCTTACTTTTGCCTCAATTCGTCAGTCTGGTCCAGATCAGCATTTGTAATTCTTTATGATAGCCACATTAGCAGTTAATTAGTATGCGAATATTTTGATAAAAGTCACCTTGTCCTAAAGAGATTTACACAGTTATCAAAAAAGGGTAAGCCTACACGAAACACAGCCCTTATTTTAAATGTTTCTTCAATCCTCTATGGGGTAAAATGTATGGTGGAAAAAAGATTGGAACCATTTCCCTGTTTGATCTCTACGTTTTATGGCTGTATGCAGTGGATTAACACCAGATATCTATCTCTAGTTTAAACAAACAGATTTTTATGGGGATTTTTTATTATGATAATTAGATTTCCGCAGGTGTGCGAACATCGACTCTAGGGGTCTTACACACACACACACACACACACACACACACAACAACCACCACCACACCACACAAACACACCACACACACACACACACACACACACACACACACACACACACACACACACACACACACACACACACACACACACACACTCTTATACGAACGTGCACACAAGTGTCCCTGAAACACAAATACGTGTAAACAAACAAACACTACTTCCTTATACTCAGACAAAATGTAGATTCAAAGTAATGGTCACTGTAAAGTCAGATAAAAGGCAAATGCTACAGAACGTAGAATATAATTGTCATGTAAAATATGGAATCGTGTTGTCCACACATTGGGCCACAACATGTGCAATGTTCTGAATGTTTCATCTCATTAAATACATCCTAGAGCTACATAATATTGCTTAGGGTGTGTGTGTATGTAGGGGGGTTTACATTTTGGATTATATTTTTAACCTTTATTTAATTAGGCAAGTCAATTAACAACAAATTCATATTTACAATGAATGCCTAACCCGGCCAAACCTAACCCAGATGACAATGGCCAATTGTGCATCGCCCTATGGGACTTCCAAACACGGCCGGTTGTGAATCAGCCTAGTATCAAACCAGAGTCTGTAGTGATGTCTCTAGCACTGAGATGCTGTGTTGTAGACCGCTGCGCCACTCGGGATGGGGTGTAAGATTGCTGGTAGGCACACCCCATGTGCCTTCAGTTCCCCCTATAGGCCAAAGAAACCAGAGACATATCTCAGTAAATGTTTGAGTCTGTCCCTGAGAGAAGACAATGTCATCACACCAGCCGTTTAGGGAGAGACCATAAGGTCACCACATATCAAATCAAATCAAATCAAATTCTATTTGTCACATACACATGGTTAGCAGATGTTAATGCAAGTGTAGCGAAATGCTTGTGCTTCTAGTTCCGACAATTCAGTAATAACCAACAAGTAATCTAACCTAACAATTCCACAACTACTACCTTATACACACACGTGTAAAGGGATAAAGAATATGTACATAAAGATATATGAATGAGTGATGGTACAGAACGGCATAGGCAAGATGCAGTAGATGGTATAGAGCATGGGTGTCAAACTCTGGCCCGCGGGCCAAATTTGGCCCTCGGGGTAATTATATTTGGCCCGCGAGACAATACCAAATTACTACTAGAGCTGGCCCGCCGGTATTATACAGCGCATTCACCGCTAATACTACGAATCCCATAATGCTCTGCTGTTGTTTTCGCGCCGCCAATCAGGACAGGACCCAGAAACGCCCTCTCTAGTCATAGCAACATAGACGCTACAACTGTCAGCGCGCTATCCCTTCCCAAAAATGGCGAAAGAAAAGGCAGAAAACAGGAGCTTTCTGGACAAGTGGGAGGCAGAATGTCTGTTTACATATGTAAAAGACAAACCTGTTTGTCTTGTTTGTGGAGTCAACGTGGCTGTAATAAGGAGTACAACGACACTATGAAACGAACACCATGACAAATACAAGGACCTGGACATGACTCAAAGGAGCCCAGAAAGTAGAGGAGATGAAAAGAAAAGTTTGGTTTCACAACAGAATATGTTCAAAAAGCCACATCACAAGTGAGGCTGCTGTAAAGGCTAGTTATATAGTGGCAGCAGAGATCGCAAAATCAGCCCGGCCCTTTAATGAGGGAGAGTTCGTGAAAAAGATTAGATCAGTGTGCAATAATTAACGTTTCTTTGTGCACTTTTTCTTGCTACAAGGCATGGGCTTGAATGGTTGATTGATTTATTATCATTTTATTTGTAAAATTATTAGCCAGTGGAAAAAGTAAAAAAAAAGTTTATTTTGGTATTTAAATCAGAAGGCTGCAAATAGAAAAGAGGCATACGATTTTTATTTAAATTTTATTTATTTAATAAATGAATGCCATTGATGTGTTTTTTTCATTTGAAATTCGATTTTGCATGTCTCCACTATTAAATTATATATTGTATGGTAATAAGCGATGCTTGTTCCATATTCAATGTTAAAGCAAAACTTGTTTGGGTCCATATTAAAAGGTTAATTTGTTCAATGTTGGCCCGCGACTTTGTTCAGGTTTTACATTTTGGCCCACTGGGTATTTGAGTTTGACACCCCTGGTATAGAGTACAGTATATACATATGAGATGAGTAATGTAGGGTATGTAAACATAAAGTGGCATAGTTTAAAGTGGCTAGTGATACATGTATTACATAAGATGGCAAGATGCAGTAGATGATATAGAGTACAGTATATACATATACAATGAGATGAGTAATGTAGGGTATGTAAACATTATATTAAGTGGCATTGTTTAAAGTGGCTAGTGGTACATTTTTACATAATTTCCATCAATTCCCATTATTAAAGTGGCTGGAGTTGAGTCAGTATGTTGGCAGCGGCCGCTAAATGTTAGTGGTGGCTGTTTAACAGTCTGATGGCCTTGAGATAGAAGCTGTTTTCAGTCTCTCGGTCCCTGCTTTGATGCACCTGTACTGACCTCGCCTTCTGGATGATAGCGGGGTGAACAGGCAGTGGCTTGGGTGGTTGTTGTCCTTGATGATCTTTATGGCCTTCCTGTGACATCGGTGGTGTAGGTGTCCTGGAGGGCAGGTAGTTTGCCCCCGGTGATGCGTTGTGCAGACCTCACTACCCTCTGGAGAGCCTTACGGTTGTGGGCGGAGCAGTTGCCGTACCAGGCGGTGATACAGCCCGACAGGATGCTCTCGATTGTGCATCTGTAGAAGTTTGTGAGTGCTTTTGGTGACAAGCCGAATTTCTTCAGCTCTGAGGTTGAAGAGGCGCTGGCTGCGCTTCTTCACAACGCTGTCTGTATGGGTGGACCAATTCAGTTTGTCCGTGATGTGTACACCAAAGAACTTAAAACTTTCCACCTTCTCCACTACTGACCCGTCGATGTGGATAGGGGGTGCTCCTGCTGTTCCTGAAGTCCACAATCATCTCCTTTGATTTGTTGACGTTGAGTGTGAGGTTATTTTCCTGACACCACACTCGAGGGCCCTCACCTCCTCCCTGTAGGCCGTCTCGTCGTTGTTGGTAATCAAGCTACCACTGTAGTGTCATCCGCAAACTTGATGATTGAGTTGGAGCGTGCATGGCCACGCAGTCGTGGGTGAACAGGGAGTACAGGAGAGGGCTCAGAACGCACCCTTGTGGGCCCCAGTGTTGAGGATCAGCGGGGTGGAGATGTGTTGTGTTGTTGCCTACCCTTACCCCTGGGGGTCGGCACGTCAGAAAGTCCAGGATCCAGTTGCAGAGGGAGTGTTTAGTCCCAGGTCTCGAGCTTGATGACGAGTTTGGAGGGTACTATGGTGTTAAATGCTGAGCTGTAGTCGATGAACAGCATTCTCACATAGGTATTCCTCTTGTCCAGATGGGTTAGGGCAGTGTGCAGTGTGGTTGCGATTGCGTGGACCTATTGGGTCGGTAAGCAAATTGGAGTGGGTCTAGGGTGTCCGGTAGGGTGGAGGTGATATGGTCCTTGACTAGTCTCTCAAAGCACTTTATGATGACGGAAGTGAGTGCTACGGGGCGGTAGTCGTTTAGCTCAGTTACCTTAGCTTTCTTGGGAACAGGAACAATGGTGGCCCTCTTGAAGCATGTGGGAAAAGCAGACTGGGATAAGGATTGATTGAATATGTCCGTAAACACACAGCCAGCTGGTCTGCGCATGCTCTGAGGACGTGGTTGGGAATGCCGTCTGGGCCTGCAGCCTTGCGAGGGTTAACACGTTTAAATGTTTTACTCACGTCGGCTGCAGTGAAGGAGAGCCCGCAGGTTTTGGTAGCGGGCCGTGTCAGTGGCACTGTATTGTCCTCAAAGCGAGCAAAAAAGTTATTTAGCCTGTCTGGGAGCAAGACATCCTGGTCCGCGACGGGGCTGGTTTTTCTTTTTGTAATCCGTGATTGACTGTAGACCCTGCCACATACCTCTTGTGTCTGAGCTGTTGAATTGCGACTCTATTTTGTCTCTGTACTGGGACTTAGCTTGTTTGATTGCCTTGCGGAGAGAATAGCTACACTTTTGTATTCGGTCATGTTTCCGGTCACCTTGCCCTGGTTAAAAGCAGTGGTTCGCGCTTTCAGTTTCACGCGAATGCTGCCGTCAATCCACGGTTTCTGTTTGGGAATGTTTTAATCGTTGCTGTGGGTACGACATCGTCAATGCACTTTCTAATGAACTCTCACTCGAACAATATCGTCATAGTTTGGTTGGACGCAACAGCAAATATCCATACCGCGTATCGAAGCAGTCTTGAAGCGTGGAATCAGATTGGTCGGACCAGCGTTGAACAGACCTGAGCGAGGGAGCTTGTTGTTTTAGTTTCTGTTTGTAGGCTGGGAGCAACAAAATGGAGTCCTGGTCAGCTTTTCCGAAAGGAGGGCGGGGGAGCGTCGCGGAAGTTACAGGCCAACTCATTGAACAGACAATGTTGCACTGGCGAAAAGTCTTTATTGGAGTCAAATCAAATCAAATCAAATGTATTTATATAGCCCTTCTTACATCAGCTGATATATCAAAGTGCTGTACAGAAACCCAGCTTAAAACCCCAAACAGCAAGCAATGCAGGTGTAGAAGCACGGTGGCTAGGAAAAACTCCCTAGAAAGGCCAAAACCTAGGAAGAAACCTAGAGAGGAACCAGGCTATAGGGGTGGCCAGTCCTCTTCTGGCTGTGCCGGGTGGAGATTATAACAGAACATGGCCAAGATGTTCAAATGTTCATAAATGACCAGCATGTTCAAATAATAATAATCACAGTAGTTGTCGAGGGTGCACCAAGTCAGCACCTCAGGAGGAAATGTCAGTTGGCTTTTCATAGCCGATCATTGAGAGTATCTCTACCGTTCCTGCTGTCTCTAGAGAGTTGAAAACAGCAGGTCTGGGACAGGTAGCACGTCCGGTGAACAGGTCAGGGTTCCATAGCTGCAGGTAGAACAGTTGAAACTGGAGCAGCAGCACGGCCAGGTGGACTGGGGACAGCAAGAGTCATCATGCCAGGTAGTCCTGAGGCATGGTCCTAGGGTTTAGGTCCTCCGAGAGAGAGAAAGAAAGAGAGAAAGAGATAATTAGAGAGAGCATCCTTAAATGTACACAGGACACTGGATAAGACAGGAGAAATACCCAGATTTAACAGACTGACCCTAGGCCCCGACACATAAACTACTGCAGCATAAATACTGGATGCTGAGACAGGAGGGTCAGGAGACACTGTGGCCCCATCCGATGATACCCCCAGACAGGGCCAAACAGGCAGGAAATAACCCACCCCATTTGCCAAAGCACAGCCCCCACAACACTAGAGGGATTACCTTCAACCACCAACTTACCATCCTGAGACAAGGCAGAGTATAACCACAAAGATCTCCGCCACGGCACAACCCAAGGGAGGGTGCCAACCCAGACAGGAAGACCACGTAAGCGACTCAACCCACTCATGCCGTCCTCCTAGGACGGCATGGAAGAGCACCAGTAGCCAGTGATGACTCAGCCCTGTAATAGGGTTAGAGGCAGAGAATCCCAGTGGAGAGAGGGGAATCGGCCAGGCAGAGACAGCAAGGGCGGTTCGTTGCTCCAGAGCCTTTCCGTTCACCTTCACACTCCTGGCCAGACTACACTCATCATATGACCTACTGAAGAGATGAGTCTTAAGTAAAGACTTAAAGGTTGAGACCGAGTCTGCGTCTCTCACGTGGGTAGGCAGACCATTCCATAAAAATGGAGCTCTATAGGAGAAAGCCCTGCCTCCAGCTGTTTGCTTAGAAATTCTAGGGACAATTAGGAGGCCTGCGTCTTGTGACTGTAGCGTACGTGTAGGTATGTACGGCAGGACCAAATCGGAAAGATAGGTAGGAGCAAGCCCATGTAATGCTTTGTAGGTTAGCAGTAAAACCTTGAAATCAGCCCTTGCCTTAACAGGAAGCCAYTGTAGGGAGGCTAGCACTGGAGTAATATGATCACATTTTTTGGTTCTAGTCAAATAGACGATGAACAGTACACATTTCAAACAGTAATAATATTTGTCCTGTATACAAGATTCACTGGACAATGTCAGAACCATGAACCTGAATAGATATAGTGCATATAACATATCTYTTCAGTATTTACAGACAGGGAGAGATAAAGGAAGAGGACACCTTTAGAATATCAGTGGTATGAATAATAAAATTATTGAATTGAACCAATGCTATACGATGAGGCATTGTCCCAGAGAGGTGACCTGTGCAGTGCTTTGTTCTGTCTCTTCCCAGCTGTAGCATCACAGTAGACCGAACATCACAAAGCCCACCACATTTTACTCACCATCTCCAAGGTACACACATGACACAGTAGACTGTATTGTGTTGGGTTTCATTATGGTGGACAGAGAAAAGAACACGCAGTAGCTTGTAAAAATTAGATTTTTATTTTGACAACATTTTGGGACAAGCATGTGCATCATTAACTMCTGCCTCTTCACTCACTTTATCCTCGTGGGTATCAGGCAGAATACAACAGCAGTCTGTTGTGTTGGACAAGAGAGGCAACAGAATTGGCTGTACTCTAGTAACTCTCGCTAAGCCAAAGGAAATTACAACAAAAGACCCAGTATTGTGTTGGATTTCAGCATGGTAGACAAAGACAACCAACACACCTTGTATAGAGGTCCCCAAAAGTGTTCTTTTTTTATTGTGACAAGATGTTATGAAAATGTTTGGTTCCACAAGTGCTGTAATGGTGAGCAATTTAGACAACTCTTCTATGTGTGTTCATGGTATAAAAACAACAACAATCACAAAACAGTATTTTCAGATGGCACCCCTCTTATAAGACAGAATGGTTTATATCCTATCTAAAGTATGAGCRCATGGTACTGTACTAGGAACTGTTTCTGTCAACCCTTATCCTCAACCCAACCATTATACGCTAACATATCCCAATGGACTCTGGACCCAAAGAGGCACTTCTCCCAGCCTTTTTGGCAGGTCGAAAATCAGCACTGGTGACCAAGAGGTAAGCATTAGAGGTCACACTGATTCTGACTTTCAATACTGTATTTGAAACAAGGTTCCTCCTCTACTCATCTGACGTGGAAGCATATGAAAGGTGAAGCAACATGGTGGACTAGGTTCATACCTTCACTAAAACAACTGTCATTTATCTTCATTTATCTTAATTCAACCGAGGAGGAGAGGAGATTCATTAGCCGTTAATGTAGATGAAGGAAAGAAGACGAGGAGAGGAAGCAACTTAAGACTTGTGAGGTGCCCCATCAGTCATCTCTCCTTCCTGTGGGGTCTAGTTGGTGGTAGTTGGGGTGATCTGGGAGGAGGAGCTGCTGCTTCCAGAGCTCTTGTTGGTCTTCTGCCCCCTGGTGGCGCTGGGCTGGCGTGGCACCCTCTGGCTGGAACCCTCTCTGCTCTTCTCCCCGTGGCCAGCACCCGCTTTACTACGCACTGCAAAAACAAAGAGAAGGGTGAGAGGGATGGTTTGCAGTGTGTGTGTGTGTGTGTGTGTGTCTGTCATGCAAGGCAAAATGGCTGTGTTTGGGCTGGAATAAGAACATGCAGATGAGCATGTTCAGATGAAAGACCAATGAGACATTTATGAGAGCATGACTGACAGCAATGAAGATGGAACACTTTATTCAGTCTAGACTCTTCCTAAATCGCCCTATGGGGAAAATGCCTCCCCCTCAAGCAGGTGAATCAAATTCAAAACCATGCAGTCAAAAACGTTTTGTCAAATATAGGGCTGCAATCTACARGAGTAGAGAAAACACAAAGACAGCAAGATGAGGTTAACAAACAAATGCACATACACTCAGAGTCCAGTTTATTAGGTACACCTATTTAGTACTGGATCGGACCCTCCTTTGCCTCCATAACAGTCTGAATTCTTTGTGGCATGGAAATGTTGCTCAATTGGTATCAAGGGACCTAACGTGTGCCAGGAAAACATTCCCCACACCATTATACCACTGCCACCAGCCTGTACCGTTGACACCAGGCAGGATGGGGCAATGGACTCATGCTGCTTATGCCAAATCCTGACTCTGCCATCAGCATGACGCAACAGGAGCCAGGATTCGTCAGACCAGGCAATGCTTTTCCACTCCTCAATTGTCTAGTGTTGGGGATCACATGCCCACTGGAGCCACTTCTTGTMTTTAGCTGATAGGAGTGGAACCCAGTGTGGTCGTCTGCTGCAATAGCTCATCCATGAAAGGATGCGTTCCAAGATACCYTTCTGCACACCACTGTGCTGCTCTGTTATTTGCCTGTTTGTGGCCCGCCTGTTAACTCGCACAATTCTTGCAATTCTCCTTCGACTTCTCATTAACAAGCTGTTTTTACCCACAGGACTGCTGCTGATTGGATMTTTTTWGTTTGTTGCACTATTCTCYGTAAACCCTAGACTGTTGTGTGTGAGATACTTGAAACGGCGTGCCTGGCACCGACAATCATACCGCGCTCAAAGTCGCTGAGGCCACTCGTTTTAGCCATTTTAACATTCAATCAAACAGTAACTGAATGCCTCGATGCCTGTCTGCCTGCTTTATATAGCAAGCCACYGCTACGTGACTCACTGTCWGTAGGAGCAACCCATTTTCATGAACAGGGTGGTGTACCTAATACACTGAGTATACCTGAGTCCACACGCACACACACTGTGAAACCCCTACACACTAAGTAAACTCAGTGCACAAGGTGAAGACATTGAAGTACTGGAGCCAGACGGGCAAAAAAACAGAGGTTGAAGAGTTTCTGGAGAGAGATGGAGGGATAGAGGGAAGAAAAGGAGAGAGTGAAAAGGGGACCTTGAGAGTGAGGAGAGGAGGTGTCGTGGACCATCTTAGAGTTGACCCTGGTGGGCCTGGGGCCAGCAGAGGAGGAGGTGGAGGAGGAGGTGGGGGGAGGTGCAGGGGGCTTAAAGCTTTTAGGGCCAGACACAACAGAGTCCTCTTCTTCAGCAGCGAGATAGATACGCACACAGAGTGTTTGTGCATACACACCACAAATACACAGAAACACACATAGAGAAGAATTGGAGAGGAGTTAGAGTGCAAACTGAAATATACAGGTAACATTGTAAAGTTAGTGTTTGACTGGAGGCCAATGTATCCTATTCTCTTCTCCATTCATTTCTATTCAGCTGGCTGGCCAAGGCCACAGTGGAGCAAAGTGGAGAAGAGAATAGCAGCAATGTGTTAGTTAGTGAGGGGAATAGGAGACATTGGAAGATTAGGTGTAGAGACTCAGCTGGGGAAGTGAAAGGGGGGAATATCTTGTCTGAGCAGAATACAAGGGTTTAAGCAGAASGCTGCAAAGCAAGCAAAGCAACAGAAAGAGATCTATATTTTCTATTCCACCTAAATAATAAAAACAATAATTATCTGTCTGTCCTTACCCGACAGACAGACATACAGGTACCATTARGGTATGGTAGAGTCTCCTGTGGCTCTCCTTCCAAATCTTGTTGACTAAACTAGTGYAAGTCTGGAGAACTTTAGTACTGGTTTTTGCATTACAATGGGAGAGCTGGCATTCAACACTCACATTTGATTGGCTTTGAGTAGACATTACATTTCCCCTCAGGAGAGGTATTTCGTTGTGTCTCGCTTTTCCTACTTCGTCAGACAACATTTTAGTAAGCTATACGACCTTAGTTTTGAATCTTATGCATGTAGGTTGCAAGTCTGAACATTTTTCAGAAACTCAACTTCTGTTTGGAGCACCATCCACGCTAAATATTTAATTGGTTGGATAACTGGAAAACGTAACACTAGTTTCTATCTTGACTCCACCACATTCCACCCTTTTTTTATCATCTTCATAAAGGGAAATTCKCAAGGCTTTCTAACATAACTTCTGAGGCTATAGAAACATTAACACTCTTCTCTGTCTGTCCCTACCCGAGAGACATGTACTGTTATGTAGAGGAAACAATGAGCTATATACTCTGGCTGGGCTACCAGTGAGAAAGCAGTATTGTTGCGGAACAGGAAACCACAACCSCTCTTTAGCGCTCTCACCACCTGATCCAGAGCCTACTGACCTCTGGGTTCTGTAGGGGCTGTGGTGGTGTTGGGGTAGGAGGCGGTGGAGGAGTCTCCCATGGAGGTTTCAGCTATCCTCTGGCCAGCACACATGGCCTTCAGTGTCTGGAACACAGCCAGGGGAGCCACGTTCATCTTCAACAGGTCCACAATGATCCTACAGGAGAGGACAAGGATTAAACTAAGAATACAGTGTACACGCTCTCACTCACTCACACACACACACACACACACACACACACACACACACACACACACACACACACACACACACACACACACACACACACACACACACNCACACACACACACACACACACACACACACACACACACACACACACACACACACACACACACACACACACACACACACACACACACACAAATCAGTGAGTGTACTGGCCTGATCAATGCATTAGTCAGAGTCTAGGTCTGTAGGATAAGATGGGTTAAAAATACCAGCTCAGAATAATGTTGTTGGCCAGACAGAAAGACAGGGGATTGTGTGTTCAGATCAGAGGAAAAGGAGAGGGTTGATGAGGAAAGGAAGCCAAGTTAGACTATTGAGATGCCCCCTCTCAGACGTACTTGAAGACCTCCTGGTCCATGGCGATGCCTGCGGCCTGCGTCAGCTCAAATAGCTCACTCTCCTCGGCGTTGAGGATCTTCTTCTTCTTCATGGCATACTTGGTGACGTTGCCGCTGACCGTCARGCCCATGGCAGGGGAGTCTGGGGCCGTGGGGAGGGGCCCGGGGGCGGACTGCTGCTGAGAGTGAGACATGGCGGGTCACCTCAGTCACCTGGGGGCCAAGAGAGAGGGAGGAGATCTCATTAGCAATTCAATCAACAACWAAAAATTATTCATGCATTTGCTCCATTGTTACCATTTTTTTGATGAGCCCACTCATTGGTGGTATGCACGTCTCTAGTACCATACAACATTTCAATGTAATTTTAGCAACTTCGTCAGCTAGCTAGCAATCTATGTTTGTTTGGCAATAATTGTGAATGTGGCTACGAAACGTAGCTAAAGTCGCTATCTAACTTAGCCCTAAACGGCCCGCTTGCCAATACCTCAACTCTGATAACATTATTGCAAATGAAAAGCTTCTTACCTCAGCACTAAGTGGGGGTAGACGTTATTGAATTAGTGTGGTACTTATTTAGGGGGGAATGATCAGGCTGTTTGCTTTGACGGTTGTCATTCGTGTTGTTCAAAACATAGGCGCGGAATAACAACGTCACCGTTATACAAAAAAGGTGAGTGCGTAAGTGTTGCAGAAAAACCGCAAGAGGGCGTTAAAATCGAAKAACCTTAGAACCGGACTCTTCCATGTCCATATAAGGGGTCATGGATAGTCGCCAGTTTCATTGTAGCTTTACATTTTTATATATATAACCGAATTCTTATCGATCCAACACAAAATAAGCACCAAAGTTACATTTTATAGTTCCATTTGGTCAAATTAACTGTGTGGCCTACAGATATTCCGCATATGCATTTTCYAATTCACACTAACTGTGTAAATGGTTTAGTCCTAGGTCTAGGATGGCCGCTGCTGTGGGTGTAAACAAGCAGGGAACCGCAGCAACGATGGACGTCTGTGTTCGGCACGTCAGGGGGGCCACAAGCAGCACGGTGAAGGTTGGTTGAATACTTGCACGTCTAAATAAGCATATAAACAGCGTTTGAAGGCGATACGTCGTTTGCTCAAATTACCGACAAGGGCGCTCGGATCGGGGGAACTCTCAATTCTGCTGTTTTGCGGCCGGGCCGTAAACGCATTGTCAAACGATCGGCCTGAATTTGTTTGTGTGTCTGCGTAGACAATAGACATGCAATCCACAAGATTACAAACAGAATCACCATCTGGGTTAAGTGCCATGATCACAGCTTTTTGTATCAACCATGCAACTGCATCAGCTAACTCCACCTCTCATTAGCAGAATAGCATGCTAACGTTAAGGCGCTAAGCCGCTAGCTATAGCTAACTACTGCTGATACCCAGTCTAACATTTTGTTAACTTGCTACTTCTTTGTGTAGAACATTGTGTGCCATCTGAAAAGTCACTAGCTGGGTGTAGTTGATTCAGGAATCACCCTCAAAACAACATTTACTACCTTCATAAAAGTGCGGTTTTGCATGACAACTTCAATGAAATGGCGATTTCGCAGGCAGGCTAGTGTTGTCGCACTAGCTAACTACGCACTTTAATAACAAACCACCATGTGTAGTTAGCTGTGTGTCTTTTCGTCAACACTACACTAACCAAATGAGTTCCATGAGAAGCCAGATGAATTTGCCTACGGGAAACATGACACAGACACCATCTCAGTCCATGCAAAAATAAGTACAGTTTGAATTGATATGCAATGACAAGGGGTCCATCTAAGTAAACTCAACCTATGTGTGTGGTTGACGCGACCTGTATGTYTGTTGTTGTCCCCAGGTGTTGGAGTGTGGGGTGTGTGAAGATGTCTTCTCTCTCCAGGGGGACAAGGTCCCCCGGCTGCTGCTCTGTGGTCACACAGTCTGTCATGACTGTCTGACCCGGCTCCCCCTGCATGGTAGAGCCATCCGCTGCCCCTTTGACAGACAGGTCACAGAGCTGGGTGAGTTCCGTAGGGTTTAGTTTCTGTACAGGCCTTTTGTGTTCCTGTGTCAGTGAGCGTGATGTAATATCCATCACAATATAAAGTCTAACGTCTCACTTGTTTACTTGTAAGCTTTTAGTCCATCGCCTCTGGGAAATGTGTGAATGATTTGATGATGAATGAATGCGTTTTATTGACTGTCTCTCTCAGGGGACTCTGGTGTGTGGGGTCTGAAGAAGAACTTTGCCCTGCTGGAGCTTCTGGAGAGGCTGCAAAATGGAGCGTCCAGCCAGTTGAGCATGGCAGAGGACGCCCTAACAGGCATGGGAGAGGTAGGCAGTAGTTACCCCCACTCTGGGTTCCCATCTTGAGGTAGGCAGTGGTTACCCCCACCCTGGGTTCCCATCTTGAGGTAGGCAGTGGTTACCCCCACCCTGGGTTCCCATCTTTGAGGATCGGCCAGTGGTTACCCCACCTGGGTTCCTCTTGATGTAGGAGTAGTTTACACCCACCTGGGTTCCCATCTTGATGTAGGCAGTGGTTACCCACCCTGGGTTCCAATCTTGAGTAGGCAGTGGTTACCACCCTGGGTTCCCATCTTGATGTAGCAGTGGTTTACGCCACCCTGGGTTTCCCATCTTGAGGTAGGCAGTAGTTACGCCCCCCTGGGTTCCCATCTTGATGTAGGCAGTAGTTACACCCACCCTGGGTTCCACATCTTGAGGTAGGCAGTAGTTACCACCCACCCTGGTTCCCATCTTGAGGTAGGCAAGTTACCCCACCCTGGGTTCCCATCTTGAGGTAGGCAGTAGTTACACCCTGGTTCCCATCTTTGAGTAGGTTTCGTCAGTTTACCCACCCTGGTTTCCATCTTGAGGTAGGCAGGTGTTACGCCACCCTGGGTTCCCATCTTAGGTAGGCAGTAGTTACCCCCACCCTGGGTTCCACATCTTGAGGTAGGCAGTGGTTTACACCCACCTGGGTCCCATCTTGAGGTAGGCAGTTAGTTTACTCCCCTGGGTTTCCCATCTTGAGGTAGGCAGTGGTTACCCCACCCTGGGTATCCCATCCTTGATGTAGGCAGTAGTTACGCCCCACCTGGGTTCCCACTTGAGGTAGGCTGTAGTTACCCCACCTGGTTCCCATCTTGAGGTAGCAGTGTGTTACCTCCCTGGTTCCCATCTTGATGTAGGCAGTAGTTACCCACCCTGGTTCCATCTTGAGGTAGGTCAGTAGTTACCTTCCACCTGGGTTCCGTCATGAGGTAGGCAGTGGTTACCCTCCCACCTGGTTCCCATCTTGAGGTGAGCGTGGTTACCTGCCCACCCCTGGGTTCCCATCTTGAGGTAGGCAGTAGTTACCCCCACCCTGGGTTCCCATCTTTCATCGCCAATTATCTGAAAACACAGAAAGGATAGGTAAAAGCTGTATGGGAATTGGCTTTGATCTGCCTAGTTCTTTCACATCCATCCATCCAATTCTCAACGACACTTACTTAATGACAACGACACATGAAATGTAACACATGTATGTCCTCCCCTCCAGTCTATAATCCGCTGTGACGAGGACGAGAGCCACACGGCATCTATGTACTGCACGGTGTGTGCCACCCACCTGTGTGCCGACTGCTCCCAGCTCACCCACTCCACCCGCACCCTAGCCAAGCACCGGCAGGTACCCCTGGCAGACAAGCCCCACGAGAAGACACTATGCCCGCAGCACCAGGTTCACGCTATCGAGTTCGTCTGTCAGGAGGAGCTCTGCCAGCCTGGGCCGCTCATGTGCTGCGTGTGCAAAGAGTACGGCAAGCACCAGGGACACAAGGTATGGAAGGAGGAGGAGGACGAGTCAGCTGGGAGTAGCCTCACTGGTTGCTGTATTTATTGACTGACTGACAGGTCAATCTCTGAAGCAACGTTCCTAGCAACACTAGAGACAACAAGCAAATCAGAATAGCTAAAGGAATTTGTCGTTGTACTGGTTGGTAGTTCAGCTGGTGTGATTTAGGGCTGRGACGATCCCAGTATCGCAATATTTTGTCCATGGCAAAAATGAAAATACAAAGCAGACCAAACTCTTTGGTCCTTTAAAAACCTGCTGGATGTAAACTATTGTGTTCTATACTGTAGCTAAATAAATAAATGTGACTCTGGATGACAACATAATTATGTTTGTTTTCAACATTAGGGCTGTTTTCATAAAGAAGTTGAATCTGCTTCGTGTTTTGTTTCCTTGCCACGATACTAATGAGGATTGTCCTGGCCCTACTATGATTGTGTTAATTTCTCCTTGCTGATTGCTTCCTTCCTGTAGCATGCAGTTCTGGAGGCAGAAGCCAATCAGATCCGTGCGTCTATCCTGGACATGGCCCACTGTATCCGGACGTTCACAGAGGAGGTGTCGGAATATTCCAGGAAGCTGGTTGGGATCGTACAGCAGATTGAGGGAGGAGAACGGATAGTGGAGGATGGCATCGGCATGGCACACACCGAACATGTAAGAACAGCTGGCTGTGGATAACAACTTTTTGCATACTAAACAACAGATGAACTTTAGATTTCAAAGTGGATAGATAGGCTATTCAAATGTAATTGAGGTATAATCGCTGTAAAGCTGTTACTGTATTTAAAAATTACGGTAGCTACATCTCAAAGTCCTGGGAAACATCATTGTATTTCCTTCCAAAAAGTCATAACATTGCTTATGGTTTATCATAGTGTATATTTCATGATGCAGTGTGTAATCTGTGTATTCCTGATGGACTCAGTCGTCTGTGGCTATTCCCCAGGTCCCAGGCACGGCAGAGAGCGCGCGGTCCTGCGTACGGGCCTACTTCGCCGACCTCCACGAGACGCTGTGCAGACAGGAGGAGATGGCGCTCAGTGTAGTGGATGCACATGTCAGGGAAAGGCTCATTTGGCTCCGGCAACAGCAGGAAGACATGACCATCCTACTGTCCCAGGTGTCCACAGCCTGCCTGCACTGCGAGAAGACACTGCAGCAGGTAGGAGCCTAAATGGGCCACTGGTGGGCATAACATCTCTAGAGCACACTGTAGGATTGCAATCTCTGCTTGCACTGGATGGTGCTCTCATTTTCAATAAGAACCACCAAGGTCTTCCTAAGGACTTTTGTATGGTCTGAAATCAGATAGGAAAATCACATTTGCAAATGTGATTTTCCTAAGTCATGACTGATGTCTTCCCTGTCTCTCTCTGTAGGATGACTGCAGAGTGGTCCTGGCCAAGCAGGAGATCAACAGACTGTTGGAGACTCTGCAGAAACAGCAGCAGCAGTTCACTGAGCTGGCCGACCACATCCAGCTTGACGCTGGTATCCCCGTCACATTCACCAAGGTACAGCACTCTGCTCTACTCTGTAGGAATACAGAACGTCATACACTCCATTGAAAAATAATTAGTAACTTCATTTAGACTACATTGTTTTCTCTGTTCCAGGACAACCGGGTCCACATCGGGCCTAAGATGGAGATCCGGGTGGTGACCCTGGGATTGGATAGTGCTGGGAAAACCACCATCCTTTTCAAACTGAAACAGGACGAGTTTATGCAGCCCATCCCTACCATAGGTAAACCCACAACAGTGTCAGTCATTAAAATGTACCTGAATTGTATAGCCACTCCTCCTCCTTGTCATCTGTAGGTTTTAATGTGGAGACAGTGGAGTATAAGAATCTCAAGTTCACCATCTGGGACGTTGGTGGGAAACATAAGCTACGGCCTCTCTGGAAGCACTATTACCTGAACACACAAGGTATCTGTTTACCTCTTTCTTTCATATTACCTGCTTCCCTAACATGTACTGTATACTAAACATTAGGAACACCTTCCTACTATTGAGTTGCCCTCAGAACAGCCTCAATTCGTCGGGGCATGGACTCTACAAGGTGTCGGAAGTGTTCCACAGGGATGCTGGCCCATGTTGACTACGATGCTTCCCYCKGTTGTTTCAAGTTGTTTCGATGTCCTTTGGGTGACAGACAATTGATACACACGGGAAACTGTTGAGTGTGAAAAACCCAGCAGCGCTGCAGTTCTTGACACAAACCGGAGCGCCTGGCACGTACTACCATACCCCATTCAAAGGCACTTACATTTTTTGTCTTGCRCATTCACTCCCTGAATGACACACACAAACACAATCCATGTCTCAATTCTCTCAAGGCTTAAAAATCCTTCAACATGTCTCCTCCCCTTTATCTACACTGATTGAAGTGGATTTAACAGGTGACATCAATAAGGGATCATAGCTTTCCCCTGGATTCACCTGGTCAGTCTCTCATGGAAAGAGCAGGTGTTCCTAATGTTTTGTACACTCGTATATCAATAACTATGACAAATGTACTGATTTTGAAAAGAGAATTGTAAAACGTTATAAGGATGATTTGAGTGAAGAGGGCCCTGACTTATTTTTTCTGTCTCCTTTCACTCTCCAGCGGTGGTGTTTGTGATTGACAGCTGTCACAGGGATAGGCTGATGGAGGCCCACAGTGAACTGGCCAAACTTCTGACAGAGAAGGAGCTGAGAGACGCCCTGCTGCTCATCTTCGCCAACAAACAGGTACGCACACACACAACCCCTTGGTCCAAGAAACAGGTATACACACGCACATTGATTAATTAGCCCAGGGGGTTAGTGTCCGAGCCTACTAGGTGAAAACCTGTCTGAGTAAGGCCCTTAACCCGAACTGCTCCTGTAAGTAGCTCTGGATAAGAGTGTCTGCTAAATGACTCAAATGTTGATTGGCTGATTAGCTCATTGATTCGTCTATCCTCACCTGCAGGATGTCCCAGGGGCTGTGTCGGTGGAGGAGATGACGGAGCTGCTGAGTCTCCACAAGCTGTGCTGTGGGAGGAGCTGGCACATCCAGGGATGTGATGCCCGCAGTGGCATGGGGCTCCACGAGGGCCTGGACTGGCTGTCCCGACAGCTGGTGGCTGCAGGTGTACTGGATGTGGCCTAGACCTCCCCTTGCTGCAGGGGGGCTGGATGTGGCCTAGACCTCCCCTTGCTGCAGGGGGGCTGGACGTGGCCTAGACCTCCCCTTGCTGCAGGGGGGCTGGACGTGGCCTAGACCTCCCCTTACTGCAGGGGGGCTGGATGTGGCCTAGACCTCCCCTTGCTGGATGGGGCCTAGACCTCCCTAGACCCCCTTGCTGCAGGGGGCAGGACGTGCCTAGACCCCTCCTTGCTGCAGGGGGCTGGATGTGGCCTAGACCTCCCCTTGCTGCAGGGAGGCTGGACTGACCTAGACCTCCCCAGACCTCCCCTTGCTGCAGGGGGCTGGATCTGGCCTAGACCTCCCCTTGCTGCAGGGGGGCTGGACGTGACCTAGACCTCCCCATGCTGCAGGGGGGCTGGACGTGACCTAGACCTCCCCTAGACCTCCCCATGCTGCAGGGGGCCTGGACTGGCCTAGACCTCCCTAACCTCCCCATGCTGCAGGGGGGCTGGACGTGGCCTAGACCTCCCCTTGCTGCAGGGGGGCTAGACGTGACCTAGACCTCCCCTAGACCTCCCCATGCTGCAGGGGGGCTGGACGTGGCTTAGACCTCCCCATGCTGCAGGGGGGCTAGACGTGACCTAGACCTCACCTTGCTGCAGGGGGGCTGGATGTGGCCTAGACCTCCCCTAGACCTCCCCTTGCTGCAGGGGGGCTGGACGTGGCCTAGACCCCCTCCTTGCTGCAGGGGGGCTGGATGTGGCCTAGACCCCCTCCTTGCTGCAGGGGGGCTGGATGTGGCCTAGACCTCCCCTTGCTGCAGGGGGGCTGGACGTGACCTAGACCTCCCCATGCTGCAGGGGGGCTGGACGTGACCTAGACCTCCCCATGCTGCAGGGGGGCTAGACGTGGCCTAGACCTCCTCTGATTACTGACTTCTGTTACCAAGTAAAACCCCCTTACCATAGATCCCAGAACGATCTTTTTAAACCATCCACACCATAAAGACCTGTCCACCATAGACCTGCACCAGTCACATCTACCTGAACCTTTTACCTGATGATTGACTTATGGTAGACCCAGTCCAACCCATACACTAAAGACCAGTCCTACCAAAGTCTCATCCCATACCTTTCAGTTCTACCCTAAATCCCATACCTTTCACCCCATACCAAGGCCCTAGCCCTACATCCCATACTAAGGCCCTAGTCTTTTACCCCATACTAAGGCCTTAACCCTACATCCTATACTAAGGCCCTAGTCTTTCACCCCATACCAAGGCCCTAGCCCTACATCCCATACTAAGGCCCTAGTCTTTCACCCCATCAGGCCTAGCGCTACATCCATAAAGGCCCTAAGTCTTTCACCCCATACTAAGGCCTTCCCTACATCCTATACTAAGGCCCTAGTCTTTCACCCCATACCAAGGCCCTAGCCCTACATCCCATACTAAGGCCCTAGTCTTTCACCCCATACTAAGGCCTTAACCCTACATCCTATACTAAGGCCCTAGTCTTTNCCAAGGCCCTAGCCCTACATCCCATACTAAGGCCCTAGTCTTTCACCCCATACTAAGGCCTTAACCCTACATCCTATACTAAGGCCCTAGTCTTTTACCCCATACTAAGGCCCTAGCCCTACATCCCATACTAAGGCCTTAACCCTACATCCTATAGCCGTTCTACCCTTCTAACCCACAGCCAGTGAATCCATCATTAGTCGTAATGCTTTGTACTCTGCTCTGTCGTGGGTATGCTAACAGGGCCAGGTTATAGGGATTCCCTCAAGCGTACTAAACTAACCTGCTTATAAGACTACACATTCCCATATTGCCTCAATGCAGATCAGATGAGATTCATTTCATGGCGAAACTCCATGTTGTAGATTTTTTTCGTTGGTACCAATGCACTTGACTTGTGGTGATTTCATGTAATGCAGCATCAGGTCTTGAAATGACACTGGTAGTGGGCTGAGTTCAGCTATTATTTACGTTGGTTAAATAGTGCAGTTGGGTGGGTGGGGGATATTGTAGTAGCTGTGGTGGGAAACGTCTAAAGTGTTATATATGAAATCTTTCTCCCACCTGTTTTGTGGAGTGTCTTGCATGCAGAATTCATTGGATGCACTTTTCTGCCGCTTCAATACATCTGGGTTGTGCTCATGAGGGTGCAATGTTTGACTCATGTTGCAGATGTATAGACTAGACATGATTCCTTCATCTAATTGACAGAGGATGATCTACACACTATATTTCTGAACGTTCAAGAATGTTGTGCCCTACAGAATGTGATACTTGCTTCTTTTGAAACCGGGACACAACCTGTGATGGTCTTCTGTTTTAGCCCATCTGTCTGGAGTGCTGTTTGTTACATTCTACATTAACGTTACCCACATGTAGATGTGAAACTTAGTCAAAACATTAACCAAACACCTTTCAACTCCTGTTATTGTATGGAGGAACCATCCTGTGGTTTGAATTCACTTTCCTCATTGCTATGTAATGTTACTACTTCTATGTGAAAATAAAATGCATGTGTGAAGAGCCCTCTGTTAAAGGATTTCAGATTCTGACATGAGTTTTTGAAACATTTAGAAGCGCAGTGCACATCCACACGTTACTTGTGGATTTGATCATGGCTTTTGTAAATCATAATTAATGTGACGCTATTAAATAAACTGGATGTTGCTTTTTAAAATTTAACTAGGCAAGTCAGTTAAGAACAAATTCTTATTTACAATGGACGGCCAAACCCGGATGACGCTGGGCCAATTGTGCGCCACCCTATGGGACTCCCAATCACGGCCGGATGTGATCGGGACTGTAGTGAAGCCTCTTGCAATGAGATGCTGCGCCACTCGGGAGCTTATATGGTCCAACCAATTCAGAAAAGTTGCAGCTAGATAACAAATGATTCTATATCCTGTCAGACTCCCTTGCCAGTAACATGGACATTTCTATCGGAATGTTCTGTAATGAATGTTAATAAGACACTGGTTTATTCAAAGTATAGCTCTGTTGACAAACATGTTACTAAGCAACCAACAAATTCTTAATTTCTCACATCCAATAGAAAAAAAATGCGGCAAGATGCATTCTTGAATAATCCAACACTTTACTTTAAAAATGGAACGTAATAGTACACAACATACTGGTGAGATGGAAACATGATTACTTGATGGTGATGTTAATGATGCTTATGTCTTCGTAAGGTTTATCTGTTTTAGGGTTGACTTTGAGGTTGGAGATCCTCTGAACCACCTCCATTCCTTTGGCACTCCTTCCAAACACGGTGTGCTTGTTGTCTAGCCAGGGCTTTAAACACAAGTAGGGAGAGATGTTTATTTCAACATCTTTGTACATAATGCAGAAATGTACAATACTTGACAAAACAGGGATAAAGACATTACTTCAACTGAAGGAATGTCGATTAAGTAAAATATCAGACTTCGCAGAGAGTGAGCCCCTTAGTTACCGTGGGCACGACGGTGATGAAGAACTGTGATCCGTTGGTGCCGGGGCCTCCGTTGGCCATACTGAGTGTGTAGGGCCGGTCGTGTCTCAGTGTGGCATGGAACTCATCCTCAAACTCCCCTCCCCAGATACTCTCCCCTCCCATGCCTGTCCCTGTAGGGTCCCCTGTCTGGATCATGAAGCCCTGGGTGGAGAGGAAAGACAACAGTCAAAACATAGTCCGTCACATCTTGTGATTTAAGTTCCTACTACAAAGTCAAAACAATGAGCAGTGATTAAAATGTCCTACCTTGATGACGCGGTGGAATATGTGGCCATTGAAATAACCATTCCTGCTGTGAACACAGAAGTTCTCCACTGTTTTGGGACACCTGAGATACAAAGTAGTCCATAAACATAAGTAAAATTGTCCAATAAAATATATAATTGCAAAACTGTATAGGTTCTGAGGAAAGTTAGCAGACAGAACCCATGGCATTGCAAATGGAAAGGAAGCTCTCTAAAACAACGGAGGGTGACCTACTCGACAGGGAACAGTTTGATGTGGATGTCTCCCATGGTGGTGTGGATGATAGCGCTGTCTGACACCCTTTTGGGCCCCTCTGCCTGGGTAGCAGCCATCACCTCCTCCTTAGACGGCTTCTCGTTGAACACGTCTCTGTCTGACTCGGCACTTTTAGTGTCCTCCGGCTCCCTCTTGGAGAACTACCAAGACAAAAGAAGGGATAGTGACAAAAATGCTGAGGAAATTATGTAATGTGGGTGAAAATATGGCAAAGAATGAAGCAATAAGGCACGAGGGGGTGTGGTATATGGCTGGTATAAGGGCTGTACTTATGCGCATCGCAGAGTGCCTGGGCACAGCCCTTAGCCATGGTATATTGGCCATATTCCACGAGGAGCCGTATTGATATTATAAACTGGTTACCAACGTAATTAGAGCAGTAAAAATAAATGTTTTGTCATACCCGTGGTATACGGTCTGATATACCACGGCTTTCAAACAATCAGCATTCAGGGCCTGAACCACCCAGTTTATAATAACAAATAGCAGCACTGCAAGGGAGCAACAGTAATAGACCATTTCTCTTTTGGACGAGCTACAATTGCCCTGCAGGGACAAATAAAGTTGATTACCATGTAGAAGCGGTTCTTCTTGAAAGCAGTACAGAAAATGGTGGGGTCTGGCATTGTGCTCTGCAGGGCCGGGTTGTCTGATGCCTTCATCTCGATGGTGGGAGCTGTGTTGCATGCCTTGGCAATCCCCTGGAACAGGCTCAGCTTCACCACACGAATGTTCTCTAGCTTCCCCAGGATACGTACACACCTGAACACACACGGGTGGGAAATAAAAACATGTTAGACTAATGCTCTTGTCACTTTCACAAGACAAAGGGGTTTCATGAAAACATTGTTGGGGCAAGGGTTAGAGGCAGTCCACAACCCTGGCCCTGGAGAGCAACAATGTGTGCAAAATGTTGTTTCCATCCAGCCTTAAAACATCTGATTCAATTAATTAATTTATCACCAAGAGCTTGATAAGTTGAATTAGTGTTATTTTGGTGCAAAAAGCCTGCTCTCCCTGTAGCTCTCCGTGGCTGACAACCACTGTGTTTTTAGAGGATATTACTGTCTGTGAAGTCCATTTTGACAATTTAAATGCTACCTGTTGGTCTCCACATTGATGACCTTGATGCCCAGCATGGTTCCGTAGAGGACAAAGTGACCCGTCTCATCAAAGATGATGTTGGTCAGCCTGATGCCATCCACTTTCTCCAGTTCCCTCTCCACCGCCATCCTCCGACCAAACTCCATGTCTGGCAGCTGTTGCTTCATTTGCTGCAGCTCTGTGAACTTCTACAGGATCAGGTCAGAGATGGGCCATGATGAGAGAAATGAGCACAGTTCAGATAAATGCACTGGGGAAATGTGGGAAACGGTGAATACTACGCTACCAATGTGAGTATCTTGTAATAAATTTTAACAAGAAGTAGCACAGTTTATTAATAGCAATATGAAAWAAATTAAAGTCCTGATTCTGAAAGTTGGAAACTTACCGATAACGACTCATCAAACACCCTCATCAGTTTCCCCGTCAGGAAGCGAAAGATCCTGACTTTCCTGTCGGTGGCGATGGTAGCCATCTTCTTCCCGTCGTGGGAGAAGGCCAGGCTGGTGGGGTAGGTTTTGTTTTTGGCAAACTCATAAAGGTCTGTGTCAGTCTTATACTGCCAGTCCACGTGCCTGGGGAATTTGAACTCGCTGGGGAGGCCGGTCCAATACTCCAGCATTCCAGCCTTGTCTGCGGAGACGATAACCCTGTATCTAGGGTTGAGGCGGATCTGGGACAGCGGAGAGGAGTGCATCTTGTCGAAGGTGTGGAGCTTCTCGTTGCTTCCCCGTCCATCATAGACGAAGATCTTCCCAGTGGATTTCTCTGAGCAGGCCACGCAGCAGATGGCATCGCCTGGGTTGTAGATCCACTCACACTGGCCAGGGTGGAAACTACACAACACACAGAGCAGAGGAATGGCAGATCAACTAGGAATAAAATATGTGCCGTAGCTCTATAACATGTATGGTGTTTTTGAAGCGGGAGAAGGGATATATTTTGGCTTTAAGGAAACAAGCTAAATTGCTAAAAGTTTCACCTTTAAAAACAATAAGCAAAAGATGCAAACTCACCCCAGCTTCAGCATGTTGATCATGTCAAAGTTGACCACATCAAAGACTTTCATGGCCTGGTCGTCCCCAACAGAACAYAATAGAGCTCCATCAGCACTGACAGAAATACACTCTATAACTCCTGTAACACATAGAACAAGAAGAACAGTGAATTATAGCCCTGAAATTACATTTCAGGCAGTCTAAAGCCCAGTCTGAGGTTGCATAAAGATACATGTTAATTCATTATTCGTACCCAGATGACTGCGGAAGTGTTTGACAAACTCTACCCCCTCATCTTCTTTCTTTTTCCAGAACTTCACATGACCGTCCTGACTGGCTGTGATGATGAAATCTGTCCTGGAAATGAAAATAATACAAGAATTTATGAGGCAGACTGATCAGCATTGGTATGTGTGTAACATTTGGCATCCAGGAAAACACAAATCAATGTACCAGGAAGTAAACAAATCAGCAAGTGAAAGTGTCTCATAGGACCAAGACTGAACCACAACACAAACCACACACGTTACAATTCTTACTTGGAACAGACAATGTGCGTTATAACATCCCTATGCATGTAGCTCCTCTCGTACATGGCTGCCGATGGCAAGTTGTCCAAATACACACGTTCATACTCCAGCACTGTACAAAAACAAAAACACCATTGTTAGAAGCAATCACAATGAGAGCAACACGATTTTCAGCTTTGTTCTGGGAAATTGTTTGAGCAATAGCCACTCTGGCTAGCTTAATAGCGAGGAGCACAGAAGTTAGCACACATCCAGCAATGCAACATAGCTCGCTAGCTCAAGTTGCTTTAACTCGCTGGTTAGCTTTTCCATCATAAACCTTTTCTCTTCTTGGTCTGTGTCGCCTCGCTTGGCATGGGTCCAACCCATTCCTCCTCTTCTCCAGTTTCTACTTCATCCTGATTATCGTCTAGTTTTCGTTTCAGATCTGCGTTCTCTGTGGTGGCCGCCATAGTTGCCGAATTCACTGTTTTCCCCTCGGTTTCCGTATCTGTTCACCGCGGGCTTGGAGAAAAACTCAATAGCTTAATACCGCTCCCTGCAGTACTGACGTGGAATTAAAGTATATGGCTCTGCATCTATCTTTTATTTCATCTGCCTTTTCCATTCTGGTAACTTACTTGAAAGATCAACACTTGGAAAATAAAAAGTTCAAACGGTTTGCTAATAAATCAGATAATCTACAAGCTTTCTATGTATAGAATACCTTTAATAACAAATTCCATCAATAACAAAAAAATACTTTCAGCATTCACCAAAGTCAAACAAGTAACAGTAAATGTGGGTCCATTGTTTCATTTGTAGCAGAGGCTATATTGACCAGACCTTGAATCTGTGAAACGCGAGAGCCAGATACACCCAGAGTCTGCACCTATTACTTTCCATAGGACATAAATCATAGAACAAAATATCAAATTCAAGTTTTAAAAAACTGCATAATATTTTATGGAAAAGTGTGTCTAAATACATTTTCATGTCTTAGTTTGATTCCTCTGTTAAATGACAGGTGCAAATACTCAGTAAATCTGTCCCTAAATGTTCCATCTTCTCAATCAGTGTCAGAGGACCTGCTGGAGCTGTCAGATGAGGAAGAATCATGTTTCTTCTTCTGCTTCTTCTTGTGACGTTCCTTCTTTTCCTTCTTGCCCTTTTTCTTGTGGCTTTTGTGTTTCTTTCTCTTCTTGCTCTCCTCTTCGTCACTTGATGAAAAGGACCTGCAAAAAATGACAACATCCACAGTTATTAAACATAAAACACCACTGAGACTAGGCATAATTATTTCTCATAGATACTGGAATTAGAAGACAATGTGATGTACCTCTTCCTTTCAGACTTTCTGTCTTTACTTTTCCTCCTCTTGTGTTTAATTTTCCTGGCGTCCTCCTGGGAACCTACAGCAATCAGGAGAAATACACAAAACCATTCAGACAACAAAAAACACTTGAATAAAAGTGAGCGCAACACAGGTGATGAAGACTAGGTCATATAACTGTGTATGTTATAACAGTGTAATAAAGCAGTGCTAAGTCTGTTATAACATAACTATTGTTCTGTTATTTGTGGAACAAGCGTCAAAATGTTCTTAAATGTGATGTTTTGGTGCCTCGAAGACAATTCAGAAATCTGATTGAGGACCTTATTACTGATGAATGTGTTTGTTTTTTATGGCCATGTTTTTCTTCCTGCTTGCATTTTGATGCATGTATTTTCTGTAATTCAGGGCTCATCTGCAAAAGAGACCGTGGTCTCAGTACGACTCCCTGAGAAAATAAAGGTTAAATTAAAATTAAATAAAAAAATTGTCTGTTGTACTGTATTGACTTTTTGAGTCTTTTCCTCCCCGGCCCAGCTTGTCGTTAGGCAGATCCTCCTGCTCGTCCTCCGTACTCTCGTCGCTGCTTGTACTGCTCACGTCCAGGACAATGTCTTTCCGGGGGTCCACACGCACAAAGTTACGGCACTCGAACGTCAGGTGGCCCGCTGATGAAATGACAAGGGTACAGAAGAGAGTAATGAAGGGATGTACTTTAGAGAGCAGCTTTATCTAGCACAGTATGATTATGACATACAACATCTCCACTTCGCTGATCCTCAACACTGGGGCCCCACAAGGGTGCATGCTCAGCCCCCGCCTGTACTCCCTGTTCACCCATGACTGCGTGGCCATGCACGCCTCCAACTCAATCATCAAGTTTGCAGACAACAACAGTAGTGGGCTTGATTACCAACAACGACGAGACAGCCTACAGGGAGGAGGTGAGGGCACTCGGAGTGTGGTGTCAGGAAAATAACCTCTCACTCAACGTCAACAGAACAAAGGAGATGATCGTGGACTTCAGGAAACAGCAGAGGGAGCACCCCCCTATCCACATCGACGAGACAGCAGTGGAGAAGGTGGAAAGTTTGCCGTACACATCACGGACAAACTGAAATGGTCCACCCACACAGATAGTGTGGTGAAGGCGCAACAGCGCCTCTTCAACCCCAGGAGGCTGAAGAAATTTGGCTTGTCACATAAAACCCTCAAACTTTTACAGATGCACAATTGAGAGCATCCTGTTGAGCTGTATCACCGCCTGGTACGGCAACTGCACCACCCACAACAGCAATGCTCTCCAGAGGGTGGTGCGGTCTGCACAAKGCATCACCGGGGGCAAACTACCTGCCCTCCTGGACACCTACAGCACCCGATGTTACAGGAAGGCCATAAAGATCATCAAGGACAACAACCACCCGAGCCACTGCCTGTTCACCCCGCTACGGTCCAGAAGGCGAGGTCAGTACAGGTGCATCAAAGCTGAGACCGCGAGACTGAAAAACAGCTTCTATCTCAAGGCCATCAGACTGTTAAACAGCCATCACTAACACAGAGAGGCTGCTGCCTACATACAGACTTGAAATCATTGGCCACTTTAATAAATAGATCACTAGTCACTTTAATTATGCCACTTTAATAATGTTTACATATATTGCATTACTCATCTCATATGTATATACTGTATTTTATACCATCTATTGCATCTTGCCTATGCCGCTCGGTCATTGCTCATCCATAAATATATATGTATATATTCTTATTCCATCCCTTTACTTAGATTTGTGTGTATTAGGTAGTTGTTGTGGAATTGTTAGATTACATGTTAGATCTTACTGCATTGTCGGAACTAGAACACAAGCATTTCGCTACACTCGCATTAACATCTGCTAACCATGTGTATGTGACCAATAAAATGTGATTTGACACACTCAGGGGTCAGGGGACAGCAAAGAACATGCTGTAACTGTATTCACAAGGRTTGAATATGTAGAGTTAGAGACATGATATAAGCAATAAAGATTACTTACGATAACCACATTTCTTACACCCAGCTCTGATGTCCTTATTGGGACCTGCAAATTAAGTGAGAAATCAAATAATTTAGAAATGTCACAACTTCTTGCTTTGTTGATGTGTAGCAAAAACGTAGGCCTTGTAACGTTATATTCCACGCCTAAAATAATTGGATTCCTTCTATGATTCACATTGAGACTAGCTATAACATAACACAATTATTATCAAATTAATAGGGAAGCTAAACTACCATACACAAACTATTGTCGAAATAACTTTAGCTAGCTATCTAAACATTGAGCACAATCATGCTAGCTAATCAGAGGTGCAAGGTTAGCTAACCTAGCAGTACATAAATTCCATAAAAAAAACGCAAGTATTCGATAGTTAGGCTATAGCTAGCTAACTCCAATTGCATTATAATATGACATCTGATTCGTTTTAAGTTGGATCAAACATACCTGATGCAGCCATTATCACACTTTATAGACAAAAACCTTGTTGCGTTCATAAATTTCAAACCACAAAGTTCCCAGTGGGTCCTCTACAAAATAGCTCCGGTAGGAAATATCAACTGGTTAGTTCCCTGTACCGTCTTTGGTAAAACCGCATTTTGAGCGGATTTCACTCACTACTTGAGAAATAATTCTAATTTACTAGTACTTGTGACTCTCTTCTTTTTCATACATCTTTCATAATAAGTGTTTTCTTGATATAAATGTGCAAGCCTCCTTCAAGCTAACTTATGTTCTGTGCGATGTTTTAGTGGGATTGTTTACAATGTAACACACGGACCAAATTTTAGAGATGAATATGAAAATAATGATCTATATTTTAACAGAGTTGTGTAATTACGTAATTTTCCTACAAATATGTAATAATAGTTTGTTACTATTTGAAAAATATCACCCTCGAACTAATATTAGGGGAAAAAAGCTTCCAAGCATTGACTTGGCAAATACCCTTCATCGCCCATTGATTCGAGGTAAATAAAGCACCCATGTTTAAACAACATGGCGGTTGACAGTAATCTGGGTTAGCAAGAAATGTAGACATTAATCTCTACATTTTTGCAAACCACTTAGTGCTGATTTCTAAATTAGCTATCTATTCTACTGCTGAAAAAACAACGGATTTCCGGTTTCTAGTTGTTCGTTAATATCAACGACAGAATGAGCAACATCTACATTCAAGAGCCTCCATCAAATGGAAAGGTGAGCGCGAGCATTTGTTCCCCTGACGATCCTTATTAATATCTGACTGTCACTACAATGGTTTGCATGATAAACTATGATTATACAGAACATATTATCTTTGTCTAGAAACCCGACATTGAATTGCATTGAAGTCTACGTGGGGCAGAAATGAGCGTTTGTATCAGGAAAGTTTACTCTTACGACCTCTACAAGCCAGATTGTTAAATACCCGTTGTCCCTGCGGTTCAGCCTTTTGGCGGTAGGGATGTGAGACAATATATCACAGGAAGGTATAATTACATCAAATGTTCAAAGCGCTGGTAGTACGTTCAGATTTCTATCACCTGAATTATATGCACAATATAAAATGCACGAGATGCATGCGCACTTGCCTAGCTCGTGCACCTGTTTTACATGGTTCTGCTTGAAATCTGAACCAGCACTTTGAAAAGTTGATATAATTATACTTTCCTGTGATATATTGTCTCATATCCCTACCAAAAGCACCAATTGTATGGACAACAGGTAAAGTAAGTTCAAATATCATTCCATAGAGTGGTGCCAGAGTTCATTGTCCAAGGAGGAGATCCCACAGGCACCTGGACGGTGGAGAGTCCATCTATGGACGGCAGTTCAAGGTTAACTTTCACTGTCTCCATCACCTCATTATCTCGGATCATGTTCAATCCCCCCAAAAGATAGACTAGACATAAATGGAACTCTTCTACTTGGAACCTTTGCCAACTCACCAATACTACTGCTACTAATGATGAAACAGTGGGGCTGATTCTTGTTTTTCTGTTGGTTCTGTCCCACGTTCTCAGGATGAGTTCCACTCCAGACTGCACTTCAACAGACGAGGCCTGGTTGCCATGGCCAACGCAGGGCCCCATGACAACGGCAGCCAGTTCTTCTTCACCCTTGGCCGGGCAGATGAGCTCAACAACAAACACACCATCTTTGGAAAGGTAAAACGCCAAAAGAAGATCCATGCATGAGGTAAATCTTTTAGTATGCAGCATTTGTAATCTGAGCCAACTCAGTTGTAATTGCAGCAAACAGATTCTAGAAGCCATCTTTTCCTGTAAATTAATCTTCCTTTCCTCAATGCAGGTGACAGGTGATACAATGTACAACATGCTCAGGTTAGCAGAAATGGAATGTGATCCGGAGGAAAGACCTTTAAATCCACACAAGTTACAAACCACTGAGGTATGGGTTGGGTTTACATCACACAATAGTATTTTAGCACTTTGACCATTCATTTGTTTCAATTCCGCCAGACTCTGTTTCCTTAAATCGTCTCTGCAGGTGTTACATTCTCCCTTCGATGACATCATTCCATGTGAAACAAAAGAATRGCAAAAGGATGAAGACAAAAAATGGGGCAAGAAATCTCAGTCCAAAGCAACAAAGTGTTTAATTTACTATTATAAACACTTTCTCTGCTCCTCACTCTCAATCTGTTGCTGACCTGGAAGCGTGGCACTGTAGTTATGAACGGTCAACCATACTTGTTTTGTCAGGAACTTTAGTCTGTTGTCATTTGGAGAGGAAGCTTCAAATCAAGCTCGCCATCTTATGTATTGTGTCACCCATTCTGTGTCTGTCAGATATATACACACACCTTGTTTCTTTTCATCCAGACACTGAAGGGGAAAAGTAAAACAGTCATGACCTGCTGAAGGATGATCCACTGCTGAGCTCTGTCCCCACAGTCAACAAGTCACTACACTAAGACGTAGTACAGACACCATGTTCTGCTGCCTCAACTTATCTTGTTTTGACAATGAATTAAATTCATGAGTTAATATATTATTCATATTTATTTGATTCTATTTGTCTTGTTATTGAAGGAAAAAAGCCAAGGTGCAGTAGGAGAAGCAGCAGACTTATGAACTTATTCCTTCATGTTGTCTGTTCAATCAAGACAAAATGCATCACATTATAATGCATTCCATTCAACTTGTTGGAAAACACCTTTTCTCTGAGTGTTCTCCATGCTTTCTCTCTCTCACACTCTCTTGTGTTCAGGGAGAGGATGATGAGGATGGTGATAAAAGGAGTATGACTGATGAGAGGCAGGAAATGAGGGAGAGGATCTCTAAGAAGCTGAAGAAGATGGAGGAGGAGGAGAAGAGTACAGACCCCAGCGAGGAGGGAAGAGGGCCAACCGCAGGTAGATTACACAAAAATGATATACCATCCACAGCATACCCTAAATGCCGTTTACACATATTTTTAATTTGAGGAATGTTTTCTCACATGTTACGCTATAATAGCATTGTTTACGTTACTTGTTCATCAGTGTTCAGAGTTTATGACACTTTTTCTTCAAGGCCCAATGCAGCTGTTTTAATATTATTATWWWATAATTTCTGGATAACAGTTAAGTACCTTACTAGCTAGGTTTCCATCCAATTGTTGACAGATTTTTATGCATAAAAACAATATTTTCCCACCAGAGATGTGTTTCTGTCAAATGTACTTGTTGCAGATAAAAGCCTGTGCGTGATGATGTAGTGCACATAAAAATACCTATTGCGGTTAAATTTCCATTTACCCGAGGATTTTTTTTTTTCAACTCTACTGATGGGTTTTATCAAAATATGCTGTGTTATATAGTGAGTATGCCCACTCTGGTATTGGCATGTGCACTCTAGCCAACAGCTCACAATACTCTACCTGTAAGCATGCATGAGATTATTATGGACAAAGGAGCAAGATTATTTTTATTGGTCAAACGGCAGCCAAGCATCGATGTCATGTCACCAGCATAAAACCCTCAATATTTATTGGAAAGGAGCATCAAGCTCATCACCTTGCACTTTCACCACCCTGTGAAGTTCATAACTGACTTAATCTGTAGCCTAATAAACTGCAGGCTTTCCTGAGTCGTGGTGGGAGGACAACACATGTCATTGCGTGACTCCAAGTTTACTTCGATATAATGGTTATTATATCAATATTTGTGCATAAAAGTGTTTGAACCGACATTTCTCGCATATTAATTTTACAGACGCAAAAAGATCCCACCTTGTTTATCGTGTTTTGTCAACATTTGGAAAGTTTACCGAAACTTTTTCTGTTTCTATTAGGCCTGTCGTAAAAAAATAAAATTATTCGACATGTACTTTATAAAAAAAAAAAAAATGTTTAGTCCCTTCACCACCACCCCCCTCTTCTGAGGACAAATTTCTTTTAGCTTTTTCTCGACATGCAATTTGCTCGTATAAAAAGGTTGTATGGAAACCTTGTTTGTGTAATAGATTTCCATTAAAATGGGCAAAAATAGTTTTTTAGCAAATAACTATTTCTCAGGCAAAAAWTTTGTTAGAACTGTCAGAGTTTTCTGTGGGAAAAGGAAAATGGAAAACTAGCTGTCATGGGCAAAAGTTTTGAACTTTTTGTTATTGGTCAGCAACTCAGGAAATAACACTGATCACATTTTTTCACAGTTTTCCAGTGTTAGTTTCATCAGCTCTTATATGATATAAAAACACTGAATTTTGAGTGCATTGGGCCTTTAACCGCTACATTTCTTATAAGAGAGTTGACTAGGTGTCCAACAAGTGGTGCTATTGTACAAGAGAAAGTGATGTCAAATCAGTGGTACTAGGCAGTTGTAATTCTATAGACTAGCCAGGCAGAGGTGCTGTTGTACTGCGTAGACCTATGGCGTAGACAAGGGAGCCCAGTCTGACAGGTTGGTTCAGTTCACAAGGAAATCAGCGATGAAAGACAGATCATTTCATTTGATCTTTTCTAACAAAAATAGGTGTCCTTCAAAGCAATCTTGTGATAAACGTTATGATGCAGTATTACTGAACATACAGAAATAGATTGAATAGAACTAATAATAGACTTGAATGGGGAAGCCTGTTCTAATCATTCTATGACTGAAAATACCAGAGGTCCTCTTCATAGAAATACAACAGTGTGGTTCAGCAGCTTTGCAGTAATGGCATTGGGCATCATTAATCCGATGGACAGGCTGTACTGTAGGCTGCATGCCGACACTGATAACTCAACAATGACTCCTCACTCTCCACATTTAACATTTTTGTCATTAAGCAGATGCTCTTATGCAGAGCGACTCAGGGCTCAGACACTCCATTAGCGTTTGCTGGCCGAGAGTACTGAGCACCTCTGAACAGAGTGCGTCTGTTATTTTGCCAACCGAGTGCCCACCGATTTTTAAATCGAGAATCTGTGAAACATGTCGGCTGTAAGACGTCTACAGCGGGTGATCCCTAAAACACTGTGCTGAACGATCGTCTACAGCGGGTGATCCCTAAAACACTGTGCTGAACGATCGGCAGACAATTTCTAGATCCACATTTGGTGCGATGTGTGCGAGCCTTTACAGTTAGCTACACTACTGTAGCTAAGTCCAAGATAATTACAATGACAAACACCATATCTGATTGATTGAACACTATCTGTTGTAAAAGTACACACTAACATTTTAAACACAGTGACTTTTTGGTGACCTTGAATGAATAAATGAATCAGAGGGTTGGCGGTACTGATGCTAGGGTGTTGATGAGGACTAGTGACACCCTGTCAGCCAAGCAGAACCCCCACCTCCCCCGCTGCTGCTGCTAACACACACACACCTTGGGCCACTGGCCCCACATCAATGAACCCGGCCTGTCCACTGCAGCCAGTTCCTGCTAGGTGAAAGAGAAATGCTGGCACCCACACTACATGACTTACCCTGCTGTAGTGGAGAGGACGGGGGGACCCCGAAAGGGAGCACGAGACCGAGAGAAGCCCCAACGGGGAGAGAGAGAAGGGAGGGAGAGTCGGGTAGAGAACCGTTGTGACAGTTTTTGTAACCTAGATTGAAAAGATGCATCACAGACCTCTAGTCCATTGTCCAAAATCAGTTACTGAGAGAATCCTGTAATCCATGTCGTAATCTCACAATGCCACTGTGCTGATTGCCATACAACAGCAGCTTTATCAGAAACTCTGTTATCTAGCTGCGGGTTGGTTTGCCTCTTAACCCCACTGGGATAAGGATTCGGCCCTGCCAGTCAGCTGTGTGCGTGTCACTGACAGGTAGGCCAACGCTAACAGACTATAGTATATTAAACACAAGTGTAGATTGTTTGACTGTAGACTTGTACCCCAGCACCGTGGTTTGTGTTGGCACAGAATCAAAGAGGAGGCTGGTCGCTACAGTGTTGGGCCTGGGACAAAGGGGCAATTGTTGTAGAGCAGATCTCCTCTCCTGTCTCTCTCTCTGAGATATTGTTTTAGACCACAAGGGTGTATTTTATTGTTTGGTCCACCGAGTTATTCCTTTATGCTCAATTGCAGGGGATAAAACTGAAGGACAGTTGTGCTGCACGTGTGTGTGTGTGTGTGTGTGTGTGTGTGTGTGTGTGTGTGGTGTGAAAATTAGGAATCTCGCTGAAAAACAAAAATATTTTTCACATCTACACAAAACGTCTTTACCGTATTGCCAGGCATTTGATTCCCATAGTTGCCAAGTGACCAGACAACATTCCATTTATCTCATCAAGTGACGTAATCAGTCTGAGGTGTGTGCTATTTTCACAAGAGGCCATCATAATACAGTATATATTTACTATGTCCGGATTGGAATTGAAGAGGGAATCCCCATTTGGTCCTGTACGTTACAGGAGAGATGAATAAACCTGCAAACTTCTCTAGATATACTCACACTGCTGGTGGGGTGCAAACAGTATTTAATGTGAACTTAAAAAGCCTTTATCAAACTTACAACACAGGTATATACTTACAACACAGGTATATACTTATCACATCATTATCCATTATTATAAACTGGGTGGTTCYAGCCCTGATTGCTGATTGGCTGACATACCACAGGTATGACAAAACATTTTACTGCTTTAATTACATTGGTAACCAGTTTTTAATAGCAATAAGGCACCTCAGGGGTTTGTGGTATATGGCCAATATACCACAGCTAAGGGCTGTGTCCAGGCACTCCGCAATGCGTTCTGCATAAGAACAGCCCTTAGCCGTGGTATATTGGCCATATCGTGGTATATCGTGCCTTATTGCTTAATTCTATATCAACCTCATGATACAGCTATATACAGTGCATTTGGAAAGTATTGACCACTTGATATTTTGTTACATTACAAAATATTTTGTATACATTTTAGAATGTATTAAATCTTTTTTTCCCTCATCAATCTACTCACAATACCGCATAAAACAGMTTTTTTGAAGTTTTTGCAAATGTATTACAAATAAAAAATGGAAATATCACATTTACATAAGTATTCAGACCCTTTACTCAGTACTTTGTTGAAGCACCTTTGGCAGCGATTACAGCCTCGTTTTCTTGAGTACACTGTTGGCAGACCTGTATTTGGCCAAGACAACGCAGGAGTGACTTCGGAACAAGTCTCAATGTCCTTGAGCGGCCCAGCCAGAGGCAGGATTTGAATCCGATGGAACATCTCTGGAGAGACCTGAAAATAGCTGTGCAGCAATGCTCCCCATCCAACCGGACAGAGCTATAGAGGATCTGCAGAGAAGAATGGGAGAAACTCACCAAATACAGGTGTGCCAAGCTTGTAGAGTCATACCCAAGAAGACTGGAGGCTGTAATCACTGCCAAAGGTGCTTCAACAAAGTACTGAGTGAAGGGTCTGAATACTGATGTAAATGTGATATCAGTTTTTTCTAAACCTGTTTTTGCTTTGTCATTATGGGGTATTGTGTGTGTGTGTGTGTATATATTGATGAGGGGAAAGAACTATTTTAATACATTTTCGAATAAGGCTATAAAGTAACAAAATGTGGAAAAAGTAAAGGGGTCTGAATACTTTCCAAATGCACTGTACATCAATCCCATTCACCTCCACAGCATTCACCAGAGAGAGATCTGAGCTCCAACACCTCATCACCATTCCTATTGATTAAGTCAGGTCTCAGTCTGTATAAAGTGCCTGAGGCCTCTTTGCGGTAGTTTGTTTAAAAAAWAATAATAATATTGAAGTGAGTCCTAAAAGCAGGGCATGTGGTAGCTGCCACTTTTGTTAAACCCAACGGGGCATGACTGGGGAAGCAAAACGCTTCCATATGGGTCTATGTACACTATGTTGCTAACGAATAACCATGACCAGTCTTTTCCAATCTTAGTCATGCTTTGACTGAAAAATCTTGGTTAGGGGGTTTAAGGTGCATGGCCTGTTGAGTCAGTCCAGGGGTGGTCTATCTGTGTCGTGGATTGTATTCCCCCCCCCATCAATGTATTGATCACATCTTTACTAATGCTGCAGAAATTTGCTTTAAAGCAGTATCCAAATCCATCGTATGTAGTGATCACAATATAATAGCCATATCTTGGAAAACCAAAGTTCCAAAGGCTGGGCCTAATATAGTGTATAAGAAGTCATACGAAAAGTTTTGTAGTGATTCATATGTTGATGATGTAAAGAACATTTGTTGGTCTGTGGTGTGTAATGAGGAGCAACCAGACGCTGCACTTGACACATTTATGAAATTGCTGATTCCAGTTAATAATAAAATACTAGTAAAAACTGTTAAATCCCCTTGGATTGATGAGGAACTGAAAAATTGTATGGTTGAGAGGGATGAGGCAAAAGGTATGGCAAATAAGTCTGTCAGCCCAACTGATTGGCAAACGTACTGCAAATTAAGAAATCATGTGACTAAACTAAATAAAAATAAACTATAATATGAAACGAAGATAAAGAATGATAGTAAAAAGCTTTGGGGCATCTTAAATAAAAAATGTTGGGGGGGGGCAACTCGGCTTCATCATTCATTGAATCCGATGGCTCATTCATCATAAAGCTCACTGATATTGCCAACTACTTCAATTACTTTTTCATTGGCAAGATAAGAAAGCTTAGGGATGACATGCCAGCAACAAACGCTGACACTACACATCCAAGTATATCGGACCAAATTATGAAAAACAAGAATTGTACTTTTGAATTGCGTAAAGTCAGTGTGGATGAGTTTATTGTTGTCTGTCAGACCCCGGTGGCTTGTCATTGTTGATAATCTGGATGGAAAATTACTGAGGATAATAGCGGATGATATTTCCACTCCTATTTGCCACATCTTCTTCAATTTAAGCCTACTAGAAAGTGTGTGCTCTCAGGCCTGGAGGGAAGCAAAAGTCATTCCGCTACCTAAGAATAGTAAAGCCCCCTTTACTGGCTCAAATAGCTGACCAATCAGCCTGTTACCAACCCTTAGTAAACTTCTGGGGAAAATGGTGTTTGACCAGATACAATGCTATTTCACAGTAAACAAATTGACAACGGACTTTCAGCATGCTTATAGGGAAGGACATTCAACAAGCACAGCACTTACGCAAATGACTGATGATTGGCTGAGAGAAATTGATGATAAAAAGATTGTGGGGGCTGTTTTGTTAGACTTCAGTGCAGCTTTTGACATTAACGATCATAGTCTGCTGCTGGAAAAACGTATGTGTTATGGCTTTACACCCCCTGCTATATTGTGGATAAAGAGTTACTTGTCTAACAGAACACAGGGTGTTCTTTAATGGAAGCCTCTCAAACATAATCCAGGTAGAATCAGGAATTCCCCAGGTTAGCTGTTTAGGCCCCTTGCTTTTAATTTTTTTTTTTTTACTAATGACATGCCACTGACTTTGAGTTTTAGGTAAGCTAGTTGAGAACAAGTTCTCATTTACAACTGCGACCTGGCCATGATAAAGCAAAGCAGTGTGACACAAACAACAACACAGAGTTACACATGGAATAAACAAGCGTACAGTCAATAACACAATAGAAAAAATAATAAAGTCTATATACAGTGTGTGCAAATGGCGTGAGGAGGTAAGGCAYTAAATAGGCCATAGTAGCGAAGTAATTACAATTTAGCAGATTAAAACTGGAGTGATAGATGAGCAGATGATGATGTGCAAGTAGTGATACTGGTGTGCAAAAGAGCAGAAAAGTAAATAAAAACAATATGGGGATGAGGTAGGTAGATTGGGTGGGCTATTTACAGATTAACTATGTACAGCTACAGCGATCGGTTAGCTGCTCAGACAGCTGATGTTTAAAGTTAGTGAGGGAAATGTAAGTCTCCAGTTTCAGCGATTTTTGCAATTTGTTCCAGTCACTGGCAGCAGAGAACTGGAAGGAAAGGCGGCCAAAGGATCTGTTGGCTTTGGGGATGACCAGTGAGATATACCTGCTGGAGCGCGTGCTACGGGTGGGTGTTGTTATCGTGACCAGTGAGCTGAGGTAAGGTGGCYCTTTACCTAGCATAGAGAGCTAATATTAATAATATGCATGTCAATCTCCTGGCTTAAAGTGGAGGAGAGCTTGACTTCATCACTACTTGTATTTATGAGAGGTATTGACATGTTGAATGCACCGAGCTGTCTGTCTAAACTACTGGCACACAGCTCAGACACACATGCATACCTCACAAGACATGCCACGAGGTCTATTCACAGTCCCCAAGTCCAGAACAGACTACGGGAGGCGCACAGTACTACATAGAGCCATTACTACATGGAACTCTATTTCACATCAAGTAACTTATGCAAGTAGTAACATTTGATTTAAAATATATATATATATATATATATATATATATATATATATATATATATATATAACAGCTTGATTATGTTGTGGGGGTGCTTTGCTGCAGGAGGGACTGGTGCACTTCACAAAAACTGTCAGCTTCATTAAATAGGAAACGCAAAACACCAGTCTCAACGTCAACAGTGAAGAGGCGACTCCGGGATGCTGACCTTCTAGGCAGAGTTGCAAAGAAAAAGCCATATCTCAGACTGGCCAATAAAAAGAAAAGATTAAGATGGGCAAAAGAACACAGACACTGGACAGAGGAACTCTGCCTAGAAGGCCAGCATCCCTGAGTCGCTGTTGATATTGAGACTGGTGTTTTGCAGGTCCTATTTAATGAAGCTGCCAGTTGAGGACTTGTGAGGCGTCTGTTTCTCAAACTAGACACTAATGTACTTGTCCTCTTGCTCAGTTGTGCACCAGGGCCCCCCACTCCTCTTTCTATTCTGGTTAGAGCCAGTTTGCGCTGTTCTGTGAAGGGAGTAGTACACAGCGTTGTACGAGATCTTCTGTTTCTTGGCAATTTCTCGCATGGAATAGCCTTCATTTCTCAGAACAAGAATAGACTGCCGAGGTTCAGGAGAAAGTTCTTTGTTTCTGGCCATTTTGAGCCTGTAATCGAACCCGCAAATGCTCATCCTCCAGATACTCAACTAGTCTAAAGAAGAACTGTTTTATTACTTCTTTAATCAGCACAACATTTTTCAGCTGTGCTAAAATAATTGCAAAAGGGTTTTCTAATGATCAATTTGGCTTTTAAAATGATAAACTTGGATTAGCTAGCACAACATGCCGTTGAAACACAGGAGTGATGGTTGCTGATAATGGGCCTCTGCATGCCTATGAAGATATTCCATAAAAGATCTGCCGTTCCAGCTACAATAGTCATTTACAACATTAACAATGTCTACATTGTAATTCTGATCAATTTGATGTTATTTTAATGGACCAAAAAAATGCTATTTTTTTTTCCAAAAACAAGGGCATTTCTAATTGACCGTAAACTTTTGAATGGTAGTGTGTGATACATACAGACATACAGGCATACATACATACATACATACATACATACATACATACATACATACATACATACATACATACATACATACATACATACATACATACATACATACATACAACTAAAGACACAATGTACACCTTTTTATTTTTAGGGGAGCTACTGGGTCGTCCTGGTGACCACTTTACAGTCAGTCAAGCAGTAAAGTGCCACATTTTAAATCAAGCTCCAGGGTTAAAGAATAACAGTCATTAGACTTTTATTCACACACAAAGATAGTCTACCATTGTTATTTCAGTAGACATTCCTTCAGCCCTGCAGACAATGGAACTCGTGCTTAAAGGGCAATTCTACCACTTTTCACCCTAATTTTCATTATCTCCAGCACATTACCAGTGTCTACATACACTATATATACACAAAAGTATGTGACACCCCTTCAAATCAGTGGATTTGTCTATTTCAGTCACACCCGTTGTTGCATATAAAATTGAGCACACAGCCATGCAATCGCTATAGACAAATATTGGCAGTAGAATGGCCTTACTGAAGAGCTCAGTGACTTGGCACTATCATAGGATGCCGCCTTTCCAACAGGCAGTTTGTCAAATTTCTGCCCCGGTCAACTAAGTGCTGTCTTTGTGAAGTGGAAAGGTCTAGGAGCAACAACGGCTCAGCTGAGAAGTGGTAGGCTACACAAGCTCACAGAAAGGGACCGCAAAGTGCTGTAGCGCGTAAAAATCGTCTGTCCTGCAACACTCACTACTGAGTTCCAAACTGCCTATGGAAGCAATATCAGCACAAGAACTGTTCGTTGGGAGCTTCATGAAATGGGTCTCCATGCCCTAGCAGCCGCACACAAGCCTAAGATCACCATGTGCAATGCCAAGTGTCAGCTGAAGTGGTGTAAAGCTTGCCGCCATTGGACTCTGGAGCAGTGGAAACATGTTCTGTGGAGTGATGAATCATGCCTCACCACCATCTGGCAGTCCAACGGACAAATCTGGGTTTCGCGGATGCCAGGAGAACGCTACCTGCCCCAATGCATAGTGCCAACTGTCAAGTTTGGTGGAGGAATAATGGTCTGGTGCTGTTTTTCATGGTTCGGGCTTGGCCCCTTAGCTCCAGTGAAGGGAATTCTTAACGCTACAGCATACAATGACATTCTAGATGATTTTGTGCTTCCAACTTTGTGGCAACAGTTTTCCCTTTCCTGTTTCTGCATGACAATGCCCCCATGCACAAAGCGAGGTTCATACTGCTATCGGCTAGCTCCCTGAACGCCGTGTCTCCCGCTCGCCTAGCGTAGTAATCGACTATCGAATTGCTTCCTGTTTCATCTATTGCTACTCATTGGACCCTGTGCTCACTCGGCTACACAGCTGATGCCTGTTGGACTGTTCATTAACACGGTACTTCATTTTGTTTATCTGTCTGCCCCAGCCTCGAACTCAGGCCTTGTGTGTAGCTAACTGACCCTCTCTGCACTTTCATCGCCATTTACCCGTTATTGTTGTCCTAGCTGTTTACCCGTTGTTGTCTCATCCGTTGGTGTCTAAGGCCTCCCAATCAACACCTGTGATTTCTTTATGCCTTTCTCTAATGTCAATATGCCTTGTATACTGTTGTTTAGGGCAGCTCTCATTGTTTTATTTTACTGCGGAGCCCCTAGTCCTGCTCAACATGCCTCAGATAGCCCCCATGTCCCACCCCCCACACATGCAGAGACCGCACCTAGCTTAACTGGCGCCTCCAGAGATACAACATTTCTCATCGTCACTCAATGCCTAGGTTTACCCCCACTGTACTCGCACCCTACCTTACCCTTGTCTGTACACTATGCCCTGACTCTATCCTATCACGKCCAGAAATCTGCTCCTTTTATTCTCTGTTCCCAAAGCACTAGACAACCAGTTCTTATAGCCTTTAGCCGTACCCTCATCCTACTCCTCCTCTGTTCCTCTGGTGATGTAGAGGTTAACCCAGGCCCTGTGTGTCCCCAGGTGCTTTCATTTGTTGACTTCTGCAACCGTAAAAGCCTTGGTTTCATGTATGTTAACATCAGAAGCCTCCTCCCTAAGTTTGCTTTATTCACTGCTTTAGCACATTCCGCCAACCCTGATGTCCTAGCCGTGTCTGAATCCTGGCTTAGGAAGGCCACCAAAAATTCTGAAATTTCCATCCCCAATTACAACATTTTCCATCAAGACAGAACTGCTAAAGGGGGCGGAATTGCAATCTACTGTTGAGATAGCCTGCCGAGTTCTGTCATACTATCCAGGTCTATGCCCAAACAGTTCGTGCTTCTACTTCTAAAGATCCATCTCTCCAGAAATAAGTCCCTCACTGTTGCCGCCTGTTATAGACCCCCCCTCAGCTCCCAGCTGTGCCCTGGACACCATATGTGAATTGATTGCCCCTCATCTATCGTCAGAGTTCGTTCTGTTAGGTGACCTACATTGGGATATGCTTAACACCCCGGCCATCCTACAATCTAAGCTAGATGCCCTCAATCTCACACAAATTATCAAGGAACCTASCAGGTACAACCCCAAATCCGTAAACATGGGCACCCTCATAGATATCATCCAGACCAACTTGCCCTCTAAATACACCTCTGCTGTTTTCAACCAGGATCTCAGCGATCATTGCCTCATTGCCTGCGTCCGTTATGGGTCCACGGTCAAACGACCACCCCTCATCACTGTCAAACGCTCCCTCAAACACTTTCTGCGAGCAGGCCTTTCTAGTCGACCTGGCCCGGGTATCCTGGAAGGATATTGACCTCATCCCGTCAGTCGAGGATGCCTGGTTGTTCTTTAAAAGTGCTTTCCTCACCATCTTAAATAAGCATGCCCCTTTTAAAAAATGTAGAACTAAGAACAGATACAGCCCTTGGTTCACTCCAGACTTTGACCAGAACAAAAACACCCTGTGGCGTGCTGCATTAGCTTCGAATATGCAACTTTTAGGGAAGTCAGGAACCAATACACACAGTCAGTTAGGAAAGCAAAGGCTAGCTGTTTCAAACAGCAATTTGCATGCTACGGTATGCAAATAAAGAATAAGAGTACTTCCTCCCAGCTGCCCATTGCACTGAGACTAGGAAACACTGTCTGATAAATCCACGATAATTGAGAATTTCAATAAGCATTTCTCTACGACTGGCCATGCTTTCCACCTGGCTACCCCTACCCTGGCCAACAGCTCTGCAACCCCCCCCCAACAACTGGCCCAAGCCCCCCGCCCCCGCTTCTCCTTAACCCAAATCCAGACAGCTGATGTTCTGAAAGAGCTGCAAAATCTGGATCCCTACAAATCAGATGAGCTAGACAATCTAGACCCTCTCTTCCTAAAATTATCCACCTCCATTATTGCAACCCCTATTACTAGTCTGTTCAACCTCTCTTTCGTATCTTCTGAGATCCCTGAAGATTGGAAAGCGGCCGCGGTCATCCCCCTCTTCAAAGGGGGAGACACTCTAGACCCAAACTGTTACAGACCTATATCCATCCTGCCCCGCCTTTCTAAAGTCTTCGAAAGCCAAGTGAACWAACAAATCACCGACCGTTTTGAATCCCACAGTACCTTCTCCTCTAGACAATCTGGTTTCCGAGCTGGTCACGGGGGCACCTCAGCCACGCTCAAGGTCCTAAACGATATCATAACCGCATAGATAAAAGACGGTACTGTGCAGCCGTCTTCATCGACCTGGCCAAGGCTTTCGACTGTATTCTTATCGGCAGACTCAACAGCCTTGGTTTCTCTAATGACTGCCTCGCCTGGTTCACTAACTACTTCTCACATAGAGTTCAGTGTGTCAAATCGGAGTCTCTATGGGGTGCCACAGGGTTCAGTTTTCAGGCCGACTCTTTTCTCTGTATATATCAATGATGTCGCTCTTGCTGCGGGTGATTCTTTGATCCACCTCTATGCAGACGACACCATTCTGTATACATCTGGCCCTTCCTTGGACACTGTGTTAACTAACCTCCAAACAAGCTTCAACGCCATACAACACTCCTTCTGTGGCCTCCAACTGCTCTTAAATGCTAGTAAAACGAAATGCATGCTCTTCAACCGATCGCTGCACGCACCCACCTGCCCGATTAGCAACACTACTCTGGACGGTTCCGACTTCCGACTATGTGGACAACTACAAATACCTAGGTGTCTGGTTAGACTGTAAACTCTCCATCCAGACTCACATTAAGCATCTCCAATCCAAAATTAAATCTAGAATCGGCTTCCTATTTCGCAACAAATCCTCCTTCACTCATGCTGCCAAACATACCCTCGTAAAACTGACTCCTACCGATCCTTGACTATGGCGATGTCATTTACAGAATAGCCTCCAACACTCTACTCAGCAAATCGGATGCAGTCTATCACAGTGCCATRCGTTTTGTCACCAAAGCCCCATATACTACCCACCACTGCGACCTATATGCTCTCGTTGGCTGGTCCTCGCTACATATTCGTTGCCAAACCCACTGGCTCCGGGTCATCTATTAGTCTTTGCTAGGTAAAGCTCCGCCTTATCTCAGCTCACTGGTCACCATAGCAACACCCACCCGTAGCACGCTCCAGCAGGTATATTTCACTGGTCATCCCCAAAGCCAACACCTGCTTTGGCCACCTTTCCTTCCAATTCTCTGCTGCCATTGACTGGAACGAATTGCAAAAATCACTGAAGTTGGAGACTTATATCTCCCTCACTAACTTTAAGCGTCAGCTGTCAGAGCAGCTTACCGATTGCTGCAGCTGTACACAGCCCATCTGTAAATAGCCCAACCAACCAACTACCTATCTCATCCCCATTTTTGATTTTCTGCTCTTTTGCACACCAGTATTTCTACTTCATCCTCATCTGCACATCTATCACTCCAGTGTAAATTGCTAAATTGTAATTACTTCGCCACTATTGGCCTATTTTTTGCCTTACCTCCTTACTTCATTTGCACACACTGTACACAGATTTTTCTATTGTGTTATTGACTGTACGATTGTTTATCCCATGTGTAACTCTGTGTTGTTTTTGTCGCACTGCTTTGCTTTATCTTGGCCAGGTCGCAGTTTTAAATGAGGCCTACCTGGTTAAATAAAGTTTTTTTTTTTTTTTTAATACGGAAAGGGTTTGTCCAGGGCGGTGTGGAAGAACTTGACTGGCCTGCACAGAGCCATGACCTCAACCCGATCAAACACCTTTGGGATGAATTTGAACGCCGACTGCGATCCAAGCTTAATCGCCCAACATCAGTCCCAGACCTTACTAATCCTCTTGTGGCTGAAAGTAACCAAGTTTCTGCAGTAATATTCCAAAATGTAGTGGAAAGCCTTCCCAGAAGATTGGAGGCTGTTATAGCAGCAAAGGGGGAAACAACTCCATAATAATAACCATAAAATACCCACATTCCTGACAACATCAAGTTAAAATATATTTTAATCAGTGATTTTCAAACACTATGAGATTCATAGTGACGTAGGGAGCAAGGAAAAAGCCTCCCATCTGGCTAGAAACTCGTTGCAGGTTTTAAAAATCACAGTTTTTCTTTTAATTCTGCCCTGTGATGTCACAGATAAACATTTTTTAGGGCCTTAGCTTTTTACCCACAGATCATAGAAATGTGGTGTTTTCACATGTAGACACTGGTATAGTACTGGAGATGTTGAAAAGTGGTGGAGTTGCCCTTTAACTGGGACACGACACCAATTATCCAAGCCCAAGTGGCCTTACCCTCGACACACACACACCGGTGACACAGTGTGGCTAATTGGCTGCACCTGTCTGTTGTGATTGGTCATAACCCAGCGGACTCTCAGCGAAAGGTCATGGGGGTCAGGAAGCACTGGACTCTGTTCTCTAGTTGAGAACCACTAGAGGTAATCCAGTTCCTGACCCCCTCCTGACAGTCTGTCTGTCTACACATCTCTGCTGGCCTGACTTAGCATGTCTACCCAGCATGGGGCTCTCTCTCTCTTTCTCTCTCTCTGGAAACAGATGTGCGTGTTTAGCACTCTTTGTGTTTGATGGGCTGAATGGAATGAAGAACCTGTGGGGAATTTAGCCTACTTGGTAGCAGAGGGATCCACATTGCTTCTTCCTTCTCTGCACAGTCATGCAGATTCCTGCCTGTGCTGCGGTAAGATCCCCCCCCCCCTCTCCGTCTCACTGTACTGCTTGGCTGTGAACCAAGCCATGAAGCGTCCCCCTCTAACCCCCCTGAGGGGAGTCAGTCAGTCCACCCAGTTACCTTGTTATTCCAGCACATTCATCCAAATCTCTATGGCAGTCATAGTAGTGGGTTTTCATTTGGCTAGATTCCAGCCCTGGCCTGGTGCTTCAGTCTAGTCCAGAGATAGACACAAAAGGTTTAGATGTTGACATCCCACTCTCTATGGTATACCAGAGACCTGGCTTAGACTGCTGCTCTGAGGCTGTGGAATCCCTCCCTCTGTCTGTCTGTCTAAGCTGAGGGTTCCTTCTGGCCGCTGGAGGGTTAAACGCTGCCGGCTGAGCCCTCTGATGCAGCAGAGACAGCGAGAGCAGCTGGCTGGGCCGTAGCCAGTCACTTGGTGTGCTTTCTTTATGAAAAGTAAATCATCCACAGCACCCTAGGTTTCGCTTATTTGAATTGTCTGAATGAGCGACAATCGCTGGCAGCCCCTGAGAGGCTGAGAGCCGCCCGACCCAGCGGAGAGGAGTGACAAGGACCTGTTCCTACTTCACTCTGCTCAGAAAAGGAGAGGAGAGGGAGGAAGTTTAATGTATATAGGTTGGTCCTAGCCAAACGTCTAACTGGCTGTCTCTGTCTGCCTGTCTGTATGACCACATCTGATCTCCTCACTCACTCTTCCTCCTTCTCCTCACTACTCCTCCTCATGGTGTTGTGGGAGGACAGTCCCAGTTCCAGGAAAGGTGCTGCTGAATGGCTGGCATTGTGCTCTGGTTGGGATGGTGGGAAGAAGGAGGGGTGGAGGGGAGTAGGAGAGGATGGATGGGTGTCTGTCTCTCGACTCTCCCCCCCGGCTGATGGAGGGAGGGGTAGGCAGTCGGAGAGAGTCAGCGCACTCTGGCGTCTCTTCAAAGCCTGGTCTCATTAAGTGTGTGTGTGTGTGTGTGTGTGTGTGTGTGTGTGTGTGTGTGTGTGAGAGAGAGAGGCTGGGATGGTCCTGTTAACACAAGGCCACTGTATTCACTAATATGTTATTCAATGAAGTGTTATTCTTCATCTGGCTGAATGAATACCCACTGAGACCTCACATTGGGCAGGCTGAAACTAGGGCACACCTTGTGGTGTTTCTGCTATTTTTAACTGTATACCTCCACTCAGGCTCACTCTCAATCATTAGCTGAGGGGTATACTACAAAGCAGTATCAATGAGTTAGCCAGCTAACTTTGATCAACATTCAGAAATAAAAATAGTTTCTGGTTCATTCATTAACTTAGACATGAATCAATCCATGCCCATTTTAAGCATATTTTCCTTAATGTTAAGTTATTTTGGGACTGAGGCTGTTCGTGACAGTTTGCACCTTCTTGAAATAAGATTATGCGTAATTACTGCACTATACACTTTATATGTAGCTAGTCTATATATGAGGCTATAGGTTACATTTCTATTTCTTGTAAAGTAATATAGAATTAACCATTTCCACTCACACACCCTGTCATCCTGTATATATGGCAGATTGTGTCATTGATAATCGCCTAAATTGGAATGCAGTGTCTGTATAGTAACATGCTATAGCCTACATGACGTAAGGTTCTCTGCTTCACAGCCTGTAGAAGTTTTAACTGACAGTCGTTATAAACGTGTCCCCATCCCTCCCACTAATTGTGTCATCACTAGTTACCACAGCCACAAAGTCATAAACCCCACCTAATTCTATGTGATTTAGTGTTTTTACCTTAACCACACTGCTAACCTTATGCCTAACCTTAGACAATTTTGACTTCTGGCTGTGCTATCAAGTGGAAGCCCTCTGATTGGGCTACTTTTGCACATTTGTTGTTCTCGGAGTGAGGACAATGGTTTAAATCATGAGGAGTCGATGTGTTCTGAAAGATGAGATGTTGAGGATTATAATAAATATTGTTTTGATATTGTACAAGCAAACCACACACATAAGTCTTAACGTGCACTTCACATTTCCATATTTGAAAACTTCTGTAATTTACAATATCAATGATTATGACCTCCATGTTTGATCCACAGTTACAAGATGGCATCAGTTATACCCTGGTTTGTCCTGAACACAATGAGTTTCTGTTTGTCGTATTGTGAAGAAGATTAGACACGGAACACGCACCCGAATGCATTCATGACTATTCTATGCGCACCAAAATTACACTCTGTTTGTCTTAAGTGCCTTTTGAAAGCCTAACACTGTAAGATTGTATTTTATAACTTAGCTAGCCATGTTGGCAGTAGAATAAGTTTTAAAATGTGCCCGCCTGACCCAGATTGTGATTTATAATGGAACATTTTTGGATTGCTACAGGAGTGCTTGCTTCAGTTCCTCAATGGCAAATGTTCTAAAATTAATAAAAATGTAAAAACTATTTTGGTCCCCACACCTTGCTATTGGATTTAAGGTGATCTAGAGATTCTTTCCCTCTAGTTGCACGTGTGACATGCTGTAAACTTAAGTTTACAAAAATATAATTGTTTCTGCAATGTTAAAAATCCAATAACAAGGAGTGGAGACCAAAACTTTGTTTAAATTTCAACTTATTTTACAAGAAATAAGGAATTATTTGGTCACAACTGTAGTGCTTCTGTTAGATACATTTCCATATAGGCCAATTTCCACAATTCTAAGGGGTTAAAATGTTTTCACGTTGTCTACTTTTGTTTTATGACTATCAATGCAGGTGGCTGCCAAGTCAACCATTCTGGTCAAGAATAGTGTTTTTCGACTTCATTGATACGGTCATCTCTACAGGCAGGCGGATGGAGGCAGGCAGAGTAGGTATTTTACCTGTGTGTTAATGAGGGAGACAAACATGTGTCAGTGTAGCAGTATTGGAGGGCTTTGTGTGGAATGTGCTGAGCCCCCAGGATTGAATGAGCAGGTGTTGCTGGCAGGGTCTCTTCCCTCCCTTCGTTCCCCTCCTCTCTGGCCTCAACCCTTTACCTGGCCCCTCTCCCGCCATCGTTCCCCCTCTCCTTTATTGGCACGGGGAGCTGCCAGCCACGCCATGGTTTGGCTGTTGCCTTGGAGATGTCTCTCTTGTTTTTCAAATGGCAGCGTGTCAAGACAAGCAGCAAATGATCACTCCGTCAGAAGTGTCTCCCTCCCAGTAGAATATATAGCCCATGGTCTGTCTCCATCCAGATCCTACCAGTAGAATATATAGCCCATGGTCTGTCTCCATCCAGATCCTCCCAGTAGAAAATATAGCCCATGGTCTGTCTCCATCCAGATCCTCCCAGTAGAATATATAGCCCATGGTCTGTCTCCATCCAGATCCTCCCAGTAGAATATATAGCCCATGGTCTGTCTCCATCCAGATCCTCCCAGTAGATATATAGCCCATGGTCTGTCTCCATCCAGATCCTCAAGTAGAATATATAGCCCATGGTCTGTCTCCACCAGATCCTCCCAGTAGAATATATAGCCCATGGTCTGTCTCCATCCAGATCCTCCCAGTAGAATATATAGCCCATGGTCTGTCTCCATCCAGATCTTTGTGCTGACAAAGCAGAGCTTGTGTAGTTACCGTATCAACAGCTAGCAGGCCCAGAGTTGTTTTGCCAGTTAAGATGATGCCATCAAGTTGTGGTACCTCCTCTCGCTGAACTGGACATGACTAAGTCCTTGATTACTAAACAATGCATTCTGATTGACCATTACATTTTTCTACATGGTTAACATGATCAGCAAACATTCTACTGTTCATTGAACTTAGTCTCCTGGTCTCCATATTTTAAGATGGGCTGGAGTCCCTTCATCTTGAGCCAATGTGACCTGATCGTACCCGAACTCCTTATGTTTGAGTCCACTCAGCCCGGCTCCCCAAAACAAGCTCTTCCAGGAAATGAGCCTGCCAGCCTGTCTCTGACACAGAGAGATGGTTTTGAGACACACTGAGACGTGGCACTGGGCAGGCGACGGTTTTCAGAGGCCTCCAACAGAGATCCAGGCTGCTCCTGTCTGCCACCTCCGCTGTGAGGACCCGCTCTGGAATCAGCTCTGACAGTCTCTCTGCTGGAAGGAGAGAGGAAACATAGCAACACCATGCTAAGCTGTATTTGAGGCTCACAAACCTCATACCTCCTCTACCTGAGACCCAATAGAGGAAAAACATACCAACACCATGCATGGTTGGCTGGCTGGCTGGCTGGCTGGCTGGCTGGCTGGCTGGCTGTAAGCCAACACCATGTCCAGCTGTGTCTGGAACTCGCTTCCTCATGTACAGTATACCTCCCATACCTGAGCCCCTACGAAGGGGAAACATCTCCACCATGCCTAGCTGTGTCTGGGCCACACCTACAGTACCTTATAGACCTCCCATACCTGAGCCTCTACTTGGACACATCAGGGAGCCCATCAAGGAAGAGACACGACGGGATCAAGTCAATCACCGTAATACATTTTACTGAGGCAAACATATCAGACGTCGCTAAGTTTGATGCCTCCATTTCTGCTAAACTCATGAGTACACTAGCAAGACTGCCAGTCTTGACTTGAATGTGAACTGCCATCTATGGATTAAAAATCTATGGTTGGTTCTGGCTGTCAGTTTGCCTTTTAGAAAATATCAAAATACAATTGTGTGAAGAACATAGTTTGGCAATCAAATGTTGTCATTACTAAATGTGTAATGTGAGCAGTATTTTAACATTTCTCTTTTTTTACACAAATATTTGATTAATAAAATATTTCATCAGTCCTTTCTCAATCTTTGTGAGAGGGAGGGTATCTGATTTCATTGGTCCTCAATTTGTGACTCAGACTCCTCATTCAGGATAAATGGAGTTAGCCCTGAGTTAGCCTGCCTCGGAGCAGGTACGTTCTGAATGATTTGTTGCCACAGAAATGTACCTGGCTAAAAGGTAAGCCACTTTTGTGATACCAGTTATCCTGAGTTGAAATCAGAGTTGACCAAAGTTGCCTCAATAACTCCTCAAACCTGATTTGTAGTATAGGGCTCTGGTCTGGCCCTTGTAACCTCTGCCTCAGTCAGTAATGTTAAAGGGAACAGTATGAGGAGGAATATTGGCATAGGGATCATACTTCCTCTCCAGTCTCTCTATCTCTTGATCTTTCTTCCTTCCCTCCCTCCTTCTCTAGCTGGGGGGTTGGGCAACCAGCCAGCACACCCATCATGTCTGGACCTGTCTTGGCCTCAATGGCCTGACTTTATCACTGTTGGAGGACTTCTCATTCAGGGTCAGAAAGGCTGGACAATCACACTTGATTGAACATTTGCAATTTAAATGAATGTGCAGTCAGGCTCAGCACAGTAATTGTAACATACTTGATTTGTAGATCTAGTACATACCACTGCTTGTGTCTTGAAGTCTGTTCCTCTCTCTCTGTATTGTTGGCTGTTGTATCTTTACATTTATTTGAGTCCATCTGAAGATAACACCCCTTGTTTTTTTATTACTGTAATTGCAATCTATAGAAATAAATGTAGGAAACAGGTTATGACAAGGGGAGCGATTTTTGAATAGGGCCTTAATTCTTCTTTGCGAAGGGTATGAATATAGCCAGCCAGCCACAATTTAAAAACCAACCAAGGACATGTATTTTTAACTGGGAATTGTAGGCAGTTTGAGCACCAGTTTCCCCGTCTCAAGCACTTCATCAAGTTAATTTGCTCAACGGCCACAGTAGGGATCAGTAACTTGTTACTCAGAGAGATATGGACTTTACTCTGCAGGAGTTTTATGGCACTGTGTTGTAGTCACTCAACCACAACATCCCTTCTAGTGGTGCCAGAACCCTGGCCTGCTTGGAAGGCCGTTTCAACATCCCTTCTAGTGGTGCCAGAACCCCTGGCCTGCTTGGAAGGCCGTTTCAACATCTCTTCTAGTGTGCCAGAACCCTGGCCTGCTTGGAAGGCCGTTTCAACATCCCTTCTAGTGGTGCCAGAACCCTGGCCTGCTTGGAAGGCGGTTTCAACATCCCTTCTAGTGGTGCCAGAACCTGGCCTGCTTGGAAGGCCGTCAACATCCCTTCTAGTGGTGCCAGAACCCTGGCCTGCTTGGAGGCCGTTTCAACATCTCTTCTAGTGGTGCCAGAACCCTGGCCTGCTTGGAAGGCCGTTTCAACATCCCTTCTAGTGGTGCCAGAACCCTGGCCTGCTTGGAAGGCCGTTTCAACATCCCTTCTAGAGGTGCCAGAACCCTGGCCTGCTTGGAAGGCCGTTTCAACATCCCTTCTAGTGGTGCCAGAACCCTGGCCTGCTTGGAAGGCCGTTTCAACATCCCTTCTAGTGGTGCCAGAACCCTGGCCTGCTTGGAAGGCCGTTTCAACATCTCTTCTAGTGGTGCCAGAACCCTGGCCTGCTTGGAAGGCCTTTTCAACATCTCTTCTAGTGGTGCCAGAACCCTGGCCTGCTTGGAAGCCTTTTCAACATCTCTTCTAGTGGTGCCAGAACCCTGGCCTGCTTGGAAGGCCGTTTCAACATCCCTTCTAGTGGTGCCAGAACCCTGGCCTGCTTGGAAGGCCGTTTCAACATCCCTTCTAGTGGTGCCAGAACCCTGGGCCTGCTTGGAAGGCCGTTTCAACATCCCTTCTAGTGGTGCCAGAACCCTGGCCTGCTTGGAAGGCCGTTTCAACATCTCTTCTAGTGGTGCCAGAACCCTGGGCCTGCTTGGAAGGCCTTTTCAACATCTCTTCTAGTGGTGCCAGAACCCCTGGCCTGCTTGGAAGGCCGTTTCAACATCCCTTCTAGTGGTGCCAGAACCCTGGCCTGCTTGGAAGGCCGTTTCAACATCCCTTCTAATAAGGCGCCACTCGATTTATTCGAGCCAAGCTAGTTTTTAATGTACATATTTCAACCCTTAAACTGTATAGAAGTGCTGCCTATGATCATTGTGTTTTTTTGCTCGTTTTATGACAGCTCAGTGAACACACACACACACACACACACACACACACACACACACACACACACACACATTCCATATGATAATTATATTGTGAGAAGCTTGGAGTAGGTGTCTTTGAACAATAAGTGTTTGTCAAAACCCACAACAGTGGATTGCTATTTATCCTATAGAAAGGTCTGGATGAATAAATGGTCATTTAAACTATGACATTAGACCACATGCCAAAAGCTAGTAACCTTGGATCTCTTCAGTCCGCATGATTGACTGGGTGACATCAGTAGTAATAGCTGCGACATTTGGTATTGACCTGTTGATCTGTGATACACCTGACTGTGAACACCTCTTCTCCCTCCACAGCGACGAGCTTCGTCAAGAGGCTCGCTAGTTGAAGAAGGACCTACTGGACATCAAAAAGAGAAGACCTCGCCAATCCTCCACAGAAGGAGGAGGAAGACGAGGGTATGTCACTACCTCAATTACTGTTTCAAATGCCATGTACAGTGCCTTCAGAAAGTATTCACACCCCTTTACTTTTTACACATTTTGTTTTGTTACAGCCTGAATTTAAAATGGATTCAATTGAGATTTTGTGTCACTGGCTTACCCATAATGTCAAATTGGAATTGTGTTTTTAGATTTAAAAATGTATATATTTTATAAAAAAATGAAAAGCTGAAATTTCTTGCGTCAATAACTATTCAAGCCCTTTGTTGTGGCAAGTTCTTTGTTATGGCAAGCCTAAATACATTTAGGGGTAAAATGTGCTTAACAAGTAGCATAATAAGTTGCATGGGCTCACTCTGTGTGCAATAATAGTGTTTAACATGATTTCTGAATGACTACCTCATTGCAGTACCTCACACATACAATAATCTGTAAGGTCCGTCAGTCAAGCAGTGAATTTCAAACACAGATTCAACCACAAAGACCACAGAGGTTTTCCAATGCCTCACAAAGAAGGGCACCTATTGGTAGAAAAAAAACAGACATTGTATGTGAGCATGGTGGAGTTATTCATTACACTTTGGATGGTGTATACACCCAGTCACTACAAAGATACAGGCATCCTTCCTAACTCAGTTGCCGGAGAGGAAGGAAACCTCTCAGGGATTTCAACATGAGGCCAATGGTGACTTTAAAATAGTTACAGAGTTTAATGGCTGTGATAGGAGAAAACTGAGGATGAATCAACAACATTGTAGTTACTCCACAATACTGACCTAAATGACAGAGTGAAAAGAAGGAAGCCTGTACAGAATTAAAAATATTCCAAAACCTGCATCCTGTTTGCAATAAAGTGCGACGAAATTAACTTTATGTCCTGAATACAAAGCATTATGTTTGGGGCAAATCCAATACAACACATRACTGAGTACCACTCTTCATATTTTCAAGCATAGTGGTGGCTGCATCATMTTATGGGTATACTTGTCATCGCCAAGGACTAAGGAGTTAAACATTTTTTTATTTTTATAAACGGAGTAGAGCTAAGCACAGGCAAAATCCTAGAGGAAAACCTGGTTCAGTCTGCTTTCCAACAGACACTGGGAGACATTCACCTTTCAGCAGGACAACAACCTAAAACACAAGGCCAAATATACACTGGAGGTACTTACCAAGACGACATTGAATGTTCCTTTGTGGCCTAGTTACAGTTTTGACTTTCATCGGCTTGAAAATCTATGGCAAGACTTGAAAATGGCTGTCTAGCAATGATCAACAATCAACTTAAATATTTTTTTAATAATATTGTGGAAATATTTTACATTRCAGGTGTGCAAAGCTCTTCGACTTACCCCGAAAGACTGCCAAAGGGGCTTCTACAAAGTATTGACTCGGGTGTAAATACTTATGTAAATTAGATATTTCTAATTTTCAATAAAAACAAGTTTTCACTTTGTCTTTATGGGGTATTGTGTGTAGATGGGTGAGGGGGGGGGGATATGGAATCCATTTTGAATTCAGGCTGTAACAACAAAATGAGGAATAAGTCGAGGGGTATGAATACATTCTTAAGGCACTGTAGGCACCATGTTATAGAAGGATTTTATGCATACTTTATATAGACTGTTAAAGTACTTCTTTACCTTACCTATTATACTCTTTCTAAAGTGAAGTGTTACCGAAAGTTATTTACTCTGGCTTGGTCCTCTTAAATCTCTCTTTGTGACATTAAGTCTCGAAGAGGGTGGTCTTCTCTGGGCCACATTCTCTCTAATGGCAATGTATGTTAGCAGACAGTCCTCTTGTCATTGTTGTCTTGTTTCTTCTATCCAAGGCTCTGCGTTTTTGTGTAAAAAAAAATGGACAAAATTGCTTGAGCAACAAATTGCTGAGTTGCCTATCCCTTTGGTTGAAAACCAAAGCTATTGGTGTAGGTTGGTCACCAGCTTTGCCCAAAGTGATGGGGCAACAAAGGGGTTGTTTTTCCCGTCGTTACCACACAGGACTGTAGCCTCAGATAATGCCGGCGGTCTCCTAAGTCTTTGTCAATACGCCCGGCAATGATGAAACCTATTTCTGGACAATTATCGAAACCTCATTGGCTCAGAGTTAAGTATGGATGAGAAGGTCCAGATTGTGTGTGTATTGTTTTGCAACTAAAGACATGGGTTCTTGTGGTAATATAAGTACCAACTGAACTGTGGGGTTGATGTTCTCATCTCCTCCACACTGTTTGTCTTTTTTACCAACACTGCCTCTTACTTAGTACTTCCCACATGGTGGGTACCACTCAGAACCCGCTATTGGGTCTCAGCTGAGACTGGATCCCAGCTAGAATCAATTCAGTGTTTCTGTCTATTTGGCATCTCGCAAGGAAACTACAAAAACTTCAGTTCAGCCTAATGCTGTAGCCAGGGTTATCCAGCCTAATGCTGTAGCCAGGGTTATCCAGCCTAATGCTGTAGCCAGGGGTTTATCCGCTAATGCTGTAGCCAGGGTTATCCACGCCTAATGCTGTAGCCAGGGTTATCCAGCCTAATGCTGTAGCCAGGGTTATCCAGCCTAATGCTGTAGCCAGGGTTATCCAGCCTAATGCTGTAGCCAGGGTTATTCCAGCCTAATGCTGTAGCCAGGGTTATCCAGGGAGGCCTTTGTGTGTCTCTGGCAGGGCAGCAGCCTCTGAAGGTTCCTCTCATTACATGGATGTTTTGGATATGAGGCTTTATTCCGTAGGATGGAATGTAGAAGAGAAGTCACGGGCCAGTAGCCTGCATGGGGTGGATGTCTGCTTAACTTGTTTGGGATAGGGGGCTGCATTTTCACTTTTGGATGAATAGCGTGCCCAGAGTGAACTGCCTTTTACTCAGTCCCAGATGCTAATATATGCATATTATTATTAGTATTGATAGGAAACACTCTGAAGTTTCTAAAGCTGTTTGAATGATGTCTGTGAGTATAAACAGAACTCATATGGCATGCAAAATCCAGAGAAAAAATCCAAACAGGAAGTGGGAAATCTGAGGTTTGTAGTTTTTGAACTCACCCTATTGAATACACCAGTGGGATATGGGTTATTTTTTTCACTTCCTAAGGCTTCAACTAGATGTCACCGTCTTTAGAAACGTGATTTCAAGGCCTTCTCATGTGAAGGGGGGCCAGATGGGACTGTTTTACTAAGGTTCTGCCTACAGCCTCGTTCTCAGTCATGCGCTTTCACTTGGAGTTAGCTCTCGTTCCATTGCTTCTCTACAGACAATGGAATTCTCCGGTTGGAACATTATTGAACTTTTATGATAAAACATCCCTAAAGATTGGATTTATACTTAGTTTGACAAGGTTCTTCGACCTGTAATATAACTTTTTGAACGTTTCGTCCGAATGGACCAGATCGCGCTTTTGGATTTGTTTACCAAACGCCCTAACAAAAGAAGCTATTGGACATAAATTGACATAAATGATGGACATTATCGAACAAAACAAGCATTTATTGTGGAACTGCGATTCCTGGGAGTGCATTCTGATGAAGATCATCAAAGGTAAGTGAATATTTATATATGAATAATGTTGACTACCCAACATGGCGGATATTTCTCTGGCTGGTTTGGGCTCTGAGCGACGTTCTCAGATTATGCTTTTTCCGTAAAGTTTTTTTTAAATCTGACACAGCGGTTGCATTAAGGAGAAGTGTATCTAAAGTTCCATGCATAACACTTGAATTTATCAACATTTATAATGAGTATTTCTGTGAATTCATGTGGCTTTCTGCAAAATCATAGCATGTTTTTGAACTACTGAACATAACACACCAATGTAAAATGAGATTTTTGGATATAAATATGCACTTTATCGAACAAAAATTGTATTGTGTAACATGAAGTCCTATGAGTGTCATCTGATGAAAATCATCAAAGGTTAGTGATTCATTTTATCTCTATTTGTGCTTTTTGTGACTCCTCTCTTTGGCGGGGAAAATGGCTGGGTTTTTCTGTGACTTGGTGGTGACCTAACATAATTGTTTGTGGAGCTTTCGCTGTAAAGCATTTTTGAAATCAGACACTGTGGCTGGATTAACGAGAATTTTATCTTTTAAAATGGTGCCTAATACTTGTATGTTTGAGAAAGTTGATTCATGAGATTTCTGTTGATTTGTATTTGGCGCCCTGCTATTTCATTGGCTGTTGGCAAGGGGTTCTGCTAGCGGAACGGGGTGCCGCTAGCGGAACCCCTGTCCTAGACCGGTTAAACACTGTGAATCCTGAGACTCAGCTGAGGGAGAGGAATGCACTGTTGTGTGGTGTGGTGGGTTAGATGCTGGAGGAGGTGGTTTTTTCTCATTCTCGTCATTCCACATGGATGTGACTTTGGGTTTAAAGCAGTGGAGCAGCAACTCCTACACATTTTCAACGACCAAAATGGCACCGTATTTCCAATGAAGTGCTCTGACTACTTTTGACCAGAACCCTATTTGACCTGATCAAACTAGAGCAGTGTATAGGGAATAAATAGGTTGCCATTTGGACTCAGACTTTGTCTCCACTCCACTTTGCTCTGAAGAAGACCTTGAGGCCGATACGTAAAGCTTAACCTCTAATTCCTCCCAAACCCGGATCCGGGAGCACCCCCCACAGTAAAAAAGKTGACTAGCATAGCCTAGCATAGCGTCACAAGTAAATACTAGCATCTAAATATCATTAAATCACAAGTCCAAGACACCAGATGAAAGATACACATCTTGTGAATCCAGCCATCATTTCTGATTTTTTAAATGTTTTACAGGGAAGACACAATATGTAAATCTATTAGCTAACCACGTTAGCAAAAGACACCACTTTTTTTACT
>NW_019942684.1:223439-236124 GCF_002910315.2 Salvelinus sp. IW2-2015
TTCTACCATGTGATCAGTGGCAACAGGTCATGCATTCTGGCGGCGCATCTTGGAAAGGCACTAAGTTTACGATTATTTATCGATTAGATTGACTAAAAATACAGGTTGGACAGCAAATGAAAGATGCATTAGTTTTAATGCAACCGCTGAGTTAGATTTTTAAAATTACGTTACTAGACATACAGTGTGCGTTACAGCCAGACTAGTGCCGCAATAACGGCGGACAAATGCGTTTACATTTTTCCACATAAATACGGAATAACATCATAAAGTTTCTTACTTTTGGACGAGCTTCCATCAGAATCTTGGGCAAGGTGTCCTTTGTCCAAAAGAATCGTTGCTTGGTTGTAAAACGTCGTCTTCAACTTCGGAATTAGCAGCTAACAATAGCTATGTGGCCACAACATTCCCAAAACGCAATACTAAGGAAATTCCGAAAATAGCATATACTCGCATAAACTGATATAACTCGGTTTAAAAATATTCGTTATGATGTTTCTAACACCTATATCGAATTCAATTACAGACGGATATAGCTAAGGCCGATAACTGAGCGTTTCAAAATGCCATCTTGAGGTCTTGCTTTGCGCAATGACGAACGACGAAAAGAGAGCGCACTTCGTTCCTTGGCCTTTTATAAGCTCTGAGAACTACGTAGACACTCCATTCCACTTCTCATTGGTTACTGACATCCAGGGGAAGGCGGGTGGCAGTTCATGTCGACCCATAGGATACATACAGAGCTTTAAACTGATCTGAGAACAGAGCCTCGTTTTCAGACCTTCGCAGTTCCTGTCATGGATTTCGCTGCAGAAAGAGTTCTGGTTCACCCACAGACATAATTCAAACGGTTTTAGAAACTAGAGATTGTTTTCTATCCAATAGTAATAATAATATGCATATTGTACGAGCAAGAATTGAGTACGAGGCAGTTTAATTTGGGAACGATAAATGTCCAAGTTGAAACAGCACCCCCTGTAGTGTCAAGAGGTTTTAATAAAGAGCGGGTTTCTTKTTTTTCTCAGGTTATTCAACTGTTACCTTGCACCTGCAACAAAGATAGCTCAGATGTGTGAATGCCTTTTTAGAATTTTGGATTTTGCCGTAACTAAAAAACCTAAATCAGTGTGACCTAAACATGGTCAGTGAGTCTTGGTTTATTAATAAAACATGCCCTCTCTGCATGGTAAAGAAGGTTTCTGCCCAACTTTCTCTAAGGATTAGTGTGGGCTCAGGAAAACCTTTTTAAACCGCTTTGAATGGGGAGACTGTTGTCTGTCACAGTGTTCACATTGAATTCCCAGAGGGAGCCAAAGATCTGACCCCTCAGCCTAACCTCTGGGCAGCGGTCAACTGAAGAAGCCCAGATGCTGAAGAAGCCCAGATGCAGCTGTGCTGTGGTGGGTTTGTCTGTATTCTGTAGAGAAAGTCCAGATATAATCTGGTGAGTGAACTTGCTGACATGATGTTCTGTATCATCATGACCTCACTGGTCTGCTATTAAGACAGACATCTCTTCCTAAACATACCTACATTGCCATGCACTTGAATACCCTGTCAACATTCCTCACATTCTTGTCAAAGAAAGGGCTATTCTTCTTTTATACTTTCAAAAGAGAGAGGATATTTGGAGAGGACCATTAGACCCAAAGACGTTTTGAATTTCTGACTGTTGGCAGGAGACTGGTGTGTTTGCAAAGCCGTTTCCCTCAAATGTTTTCAGAGCGGCTTTTGATAAATTTCAATTGTGACCGAACAGTTTGCTCAAGAACAACAACACATCTAGATCGTTTTTTCAGCTTGCCAAACACACTATTGATGAACACACACACAAGAAGATGGAAGTGTTCTAGATTTCTCTTTGTCTTATTTTTGAAGAGAATGAAATCTAAGAGAATGGAATTCCGGTCCTGCTTGCGCACGTTGTGCTTGGATGGAGTCCTCGCCGGCTGTGTCCCAAATGGCACCCTATTCCCTATATAGCGCACTGGTCAAAAGTAGTGAACCTATGTAGGGAATTGGGTGCCATTTGGGATGTACACCCCACCTTGGCTGCTTGGCCAAGTTGGGTCATGGACTGTTTGGAGGAGGCATGTTCACCATGTACTCTGCAATCTCCAACAAAATACCAGGAAAAACAAAGAAGGGGAGCTCCATCTATCTGGGTCAGTTAAGCTAGTGGCAGACGAAAGCCTGGGCCTGTATCCATAAAGGGTTGTTCAGTAGGAGTGCTGGTTTAGGATCAGTTTGTCCGTTCAGATCATATTTGATTAGATTAAATGGATCCTAGATCAGCAGTCCTACTCTGAGACACTTTGTGGATACCGGCCCTGAAGTTTAAACACAGAGTTTGTAATTGTAAGAATATGTTAAAAACGTCCGTTTCTCTGAACTGAAATGTCTTGCCTATTTCTAGCTGTAAGATTCCCGTTTTAACTTATCACCTCAAATCACTAATGTAATTTAGAATGGAAAATATTGTATATTAAATGAGATGTTAATGCAATGTGAGAGAAAACCGTCATTCAATGCATGTTATTCTCCTAGGTGTTAGTAGAGGCTATTTTCACTAGCAACGGATCTGTTCCCAGACACAACGGATCTGTTCCCAGACACAACGGATCTGTTCCCAGACACAACGGATCTGTTCCCAGACACAACGGATCTGTTCCCAGACACAAACGAATCTGTTCCCAGACACAAACGGATCTGTTCCCAGACACAAACGGATCTGTTCCCAGACACAAACGGATCTGTTCCCAGACACAAACGGATCTGTTCCGAACACAAACGGATCTGTTCCCAGACACAAACGGATCTGTTCCCAGACACAAACGGATCTGTTCCCAGACACAAACGGATCTGTTCCCAGACACAAATGGATCTGATCCCAGACACAAACTGATCTCATTTTGTTTTGTAACAGCATTCTTTGTGCTCAGTCCCAAAAGCAAACGCATTCCTCCTTCATGCACTAGCAACAGCAGCAGCCCACTACCCGCTCTTGGCATGCGGAGTCATATTGAAATGAAAAAGCCAACTGTCTCCTCAGAATTCACCCAGCAGAGTGCTAAAAGAGACATGAGGAACCTTTTTGAGTTATAATTTATTTTTTATTATCTCTTCAATTTTCAAGATGAATTATAGCATGTTCCTTTAGTCTGATTTTTTTTCTTTCTTGGAATAAGTGTTGGTTCTGAGAGCCAAAAATAAGAGCGTCACTGTCTGTTTTATACCCACCCTCAATGGTGTGGCAACATTCTTTTGACCACTTTGAGTTATTTATACAGGTTATGCCTGTGTGCACAGCGTGTTTTATTTCAATGGCGCCTTGTCAGTCAAATTGTGGATGTGGAAGAAATTAATTTAAAAAAAACTTCAATTGACTTAGATTTAACTTAGGTTTCTGTCAGTTCACAGGTTTCTGCCTCGTCTTGAAAAGGCGTTGATTGGGGCAAGAGAGGAGCCTGCTTCCCTAACGAAGAGGTGTCTGTCGTCCACAACAACCCACATCAGGCCTGGGATTTGTAGCTCTCCAAGGCCCAGGAGACAGCTAGGGGAGGAATGTAGTTAGAATGGCCATCAAACTCAAATATAGTAGTTAGTGACAACAGCTGGAGAGGGTGAAGTGAGTTCCTCGTGTAGCGCCCCGAGGGAGTCATCATTCAGCATCCTGCAAGTCCCGGGCTGCTGCGAGGGGGCAGAGCGCTAGGGGTGAATGGGAAAGATGGAAGGAGATCACTTCTTGCTTTCATAAATCAAAGGGAAAGATTTGCACCTCGAACAGCAGAGCAGACATCCGTGTTGACTCGGGGGAGGAGGCCTGTAGAGTGGCCCCAGCCCAACACTTCACAAGTCTCTGCTAAGGGAATCCCATGATTGGTCAGAATTTGGAGTATTCGTGGGCTAAATGCCTTGTGAAATAAGAATAATTGCATGGTTTCCTCGACCTAAATGATAGCCATCCAACCCCAAATACCCTCTTGGACTTTAGCTTTTTGTTACTCAGTGAAGTTCCTCCTGAAGTGAACTGACAACTTCTCTGAGAAACTGCCTGTTCACTCTAAACAGACTATATTAGAACCGTTAGAATGATGGTAGTTCTACTGTAGGAGTTGTAGTCACAGCAGCAGAGTTGTTGGCCTCCAGTAATTAAGACACGAGACAGGCACCGAAGATATGACCGTTGTGTCAGTTGATTCTCCTCGTAACTTTGGACCCCTATATAATTAATATCACTTCTGGAGAGAATCATACAGTTGGGTTTCTTTTTGGTTTATATAGTAAACATTGTTTCATTTGCTGTCATTAATACAAATGTGCATTGTCGCAGTGTACTAACCCTGGGAACCCAATATCTGGAGGGATTGAATCAGGCCCCATATCTTATCTGCAAACCAGAAGCTTAATTGTCATGTTGCAGCAGAGTCGTTGCTACAGAGGTAGGATCTTGATTCGATCCAGTTTGCTACAGCAGGAAAATAATCCTGCAGCAACAGGACATTTTTATTATTATGTGGATTATAATTAATGGACATTTTTGTAGGGTATATTTTTTGATACATTTTTCATAAGGTAAAATAAAGTCTGAAATTTCAAAGTGGAAATTACAAACCTCAGAGGCCTTTTTAAACCTTAAATGCACTACAAGTAAATTAGATAGTAATGATACTATACTTGGGTAGTAGAGGAAGTATACAATCGTCTCGAAGATCATTTTGATGAATGAAGGATGTTGTCCAAGTTGGTGTTTGACTTCACTGTCCAGAAAGTATAGACTAGTGTATGTTTTTTCTTGTAATAATACTCTTTTTAGTGTTATATCCAACTAAGTACTGCAGATTTATTGTTTGCATACATTTATTTTTAAGAGCAGAACTTTGTTGCTGAAACGGTTTACAAGTTCAACGTTCAAATTCAACGTAAAAAATTGCTAAAGACCAAAACACCACGCAAAAGAGTTTACAAATGTCAGTTTGTACCGTTTCAATACAGGAAATGTTTACATTTCCCCCCACAAATAAATGACAAAATTGTACATCTAAATGTTGGGAACTTTTGTGTATTTAAGTAGAGATGAACATAGAGGCTGACCGTATGTTTAGAAAAGACTGTTGTATGAACTCAGTCAAATTAGGCGTTTTGAGAAAACAAACTCATGGCCTGTGTCTGAAATGGCACCCTGTTCCCTGTGGTGCACTACCTTGGACCAGGGCCCATAGAGCTCTGCTCAAAATGAGTTCACTATATAGGGAATAGCGTGCCATTTCAGACACACCCATGCTGCAACTGCTTTAAAATGAGTTGAGACTGTCTGGATGAATTTAGAGTTTAGCCTAGATGTCAGAAGTTGTGTGAGGACACCGTGTACCYTACAGCCCGGCTTCACAGCACTTAAAATTGTTTGGAGAATGAACAAGCAACATTTTGTTTATGGATCGGTTTGGTCAGACTCATTACTCCCTGGTAAAGCAGGCCTGTATGTTTTGCTGGCCATATAATTCAGGCCTATGCTTGGCTATATACACCAAGTAGTGGAAGGTAAAGTACAGTTACAGCATTATGATCTAAAGAAGAGCTAGTTTTTAAAATCTCTCTGAAGAATAGGCCTCAACCTGTGATCATGGGTGCTAAATACCATTTCTCACATCCTGGAATGATGATCACATGCATAACATACCATCCTCTCTGACAGCGGCCCAGTGTTCCAGCCAGAAGGACTTATACAGTACTACAGTAGCTCTTAATAAATGACAGGACCAGACACAGGAGGTCTGTCCTCGACACGTTACGTTTATTTTGTCCCCCATCAGTGTGTCCTGTCGGTGTCTGGGGCCGTTACCTGCTAGTCAGAATAACCATGACTCCAGTAGCCAGGTGACTGAGTCTGCCTGCCTGTCTTCTGAGTCTGTGACATCAGAGGGCTGTTATGGAAATAAGTGTGCCACTGGAACCACTTGGCTCTTTTCTCACTGTCTGCCCCCGCTGTGACATCACTGCCTGGGCGTCTGATCGCAGAGATTAAAACAAGCACATTAACGCCTCGAGACACTAAACGTCAACATACATGCAGGTTCCCCCCCACCCACCACACCCTCTCTCACTCTCATCTCTGTTTTTCTGTGCGCTCTCTCTTTCTCTCATCTCAGCATCTCTCCCTCTCATTAGTTCATGAATTCATTATCAAAGTAGAGTCCCATTCACACAGAAGATCTAGATCACAAAATGGTGAAAAATCTCCAGTATTTTATGTACTGACTCCATTCAGTCACTGCCTTACTCCACACCAGTTTGCCTCATTCATGCTGATCAAGGGAAGGAGTCTCCTCTCCAGTCAGTACATTTTATTTTATTTATTTAACTAGGCAAGTCAGTTAAGAACAAATTCCTATTTACAATGACATCCTACTGGGAAACAGTGGGTTAGCTGCCTTGATCAGGGGCAGAAAGACAGATTTGTACCTTGTCAGCTCGGGCATTTGATCCAGCAACCTTTTGGTTACTAGTCCAACGCTCTAACCACTAGGCTACATGCCACCACCAAACATAAGTCAGCAAAACCTTTAAATTATTTCATGTCAGAAATGGTTCATTTCCACAAATACAGTACCAGTCAAAAGTTTGGACACATCTACTCATTCAAGGATTTCCTTTATTTTTACTCTTTTCTACATTATAGAATAATAGTGAAGACATCAAAACCATGAAATAACACATGGAATTCTGTAGTAACCAAAAAAGTGTTACACAAAACAAAATATATTTGAGTTTCTTCAAAGTAGCCACCCTTTACCTTGATGACAGCTTTGCACACTCTTGGCATTCTCTCAACCAGCTTCACCTGGAATGCTTTTCCAACAGTCCTGAAGGAGTTCCCACATATGCTGAGCACTTGTTGGCTGCTTTTCCTTCACTCTGCGGTTCAACTCATCCCAAACCATCTCAATTGGGTTGAGGTCGGGGGATTGTGGAGGCCAGATCATCTGATGAGGCACTCCATCACTCCTTCTTGGTCAAATAGCCCTTACACAGCCTGGAGGTGTTTTGGCTCATTGTCCTGTTGAAAAACAAATGATAGTCACACTAAGCGCAAACCAGATGGGATGGCGTATCGCTGCAGAATGCTGTGGTAAGTGTGCCTTGAATTCTAAATAAATCACTGACAGTGTCACCAGCAAAGCACCATCACACCTTCTCCTCCATGCTTCACGGTGGGAACCACACATGCGGAGATCATCCGTTCACCTACTCTGCGTTTCACAAAAACATGGCGGTTGGAACCAAAAATTGCAAATTTGGACTCATCAGACCAAAGGACAGATTTCCACCGGTCTAATGTCCTTTGCTCGTGTTTCTTGGCCCAAGCAAGTCTCTTCTTCTTATTGGTGTCCTTTTAGTAGTGTTTTTTTCCCTAGCAATTCGACCATGAAGGCCTGATTCACGCAGTCTCCTCTGAACAGTTGATGTTGAGATGTGTCTGTTACTTGAACTCTGTGAAGAATTTATTTGGGCTGCAATTTCTGAGGTGCAGTTAACTCTAATGAACTTATCCTCTGCAGCAGAGGTAACTCTGTGTCTTCCTTTCCTTTGGCGGTCCACATGAGAGCCAGTTTCATCATAGCGCTTGATAGTTTTTGCAACTGCACAAATGTTGCGCCTTGACTGACCTTCATGTCTTAAAGTAATGATGGACTGTCGTTTCGCTTTGCTTATTTGAGCTGGTCTTGCCATAATATGGACTTGGTCTTTTACCAAATAGGGCAATCTTCTGTATACCACCCCTACCTTGTCACAACTGATCGGCTCAAACGCATTAAGAAGGAAAGAAATTCCACAAATTCCACAAATTAAGGCACACCTGTTAATTGAAATTAATTCCAGGTGACTATCAAATGAAGCTGGCTGAGAGAATGCCTTGGTGACAGCTTTTGCTACTTTGAAGAATCTCAAATATAAAATCTATTTTGATTTGTTTAACAATTTTTATTGGTTACTACATGATTCCATGTGTGTTATTTCATAGTTTTGATGTCTATTTTCTACAATGTAAAAAAAAACAAAAAAACCCTTGTGTCCAGAAGGTTGACATGTACTGTATGTCAAAGCAACATGAACCATTTGAAAGAACAAGAAGTTGGTTTCTTTCTCTCTGTCCAATCTGCTGTTGCTACATCCATTTTTGGACTTACACATTATGAAATGTACCCATTTGATTTCGAAGTATGTATCTTTGAAATGCCGTGAGTGTAGTTAAAACTATAATGTTGATATCAAGGATGGTCAGTCCATGGCATCCATAACTTTGTCTATGAATTTGAGAGTGGTTACTTTCCTCCATCCCCAGTCCTCAGCTTTTTACCAAAACGAGCAGGGAGAATGCTTTGTTATTGTTTCACCTGCAGATGGCCCACTGTAGTTTATAGAATCCATTGGAAGATGATCCTTTACACCCAAGGCTCTGCATGTGGAATTTGACCTAGTGTAGAAACAGTGTTGCAACACTGAGCTGTGATCTATACCCCCCACTTCATTCACCCCTCACAGATGACAATTTGTTCTCAGGTCTTACCTGGTTCCAGTCAATTTATGTCAGGTTTCACCAATTATCTCACATATGGCCCCCTTCCCTCTGTTTCTGCTTAGCTCTCAGCACTCTCTGTTACCGTACCTTTAGGCCAGGTGATCAATTACATAAAGATTAGGATTATGAACAAGAGAGTGGAGGGTTAGTGTGTCGCGGCCTCTCTGCTCCACGTTTCTTTCAGCACCTGCACCTGTACAAGGGTTTCAGGCCCTATAGCCCCTGTAGCCTTGGCCCTGTCAGTCAGTCAGAGATGAGAGAGGAATGGGTATGATGGTTGTCCTGACCCAGATTGTCTCACTCTCATATCATATCAACCAGTCTTACAGCTTGATCTGCTCTCTCCCCTCGCATGTTGGGATTTTTACTGTTTATCGTTAACATGTTCTGTGTTTTGCTAAGTGTGATTGTTAGTTGTGTCTCGGGTGTGGGAAACGTTCCTCAAGTCTTTCTTTCATCTCGCTCATTCTCTCCCTTGTCTCTTTCTTTCTCTCGCTCATTCTCTTTCACACACACACACACACACACACACACACACACACACACACACACACACACACACACACACTCTCTCTCTCTATCTCATTTAAATTCAAATAGGCTTTATTGGCATGGGAAACATATGTTTACATTGGCAAAGCAAGTGAAGTGAACTAAACAACTGAGAATAAACGAATTTAACAGCATCAACAAAAAAATATTAGAAATGAACAGTAAGCATTGCACTCAAGGTTTCTCTCTCTCCTCTCTCATATATTCTGTGTGAGTACTCTCTCCTGTCTTCCCATGGCCACTTGGCCAGCCAACAGGCTTATCCCTCACCTGTCATCAGCTGGTTCCTTTGAAAGAGCAGGGCCAAAACCTGCGTTACTGGAGGCAGTACGCTCTGTCCTTCATTTAGACTTCATCCAAATCTCAACTGACACTGTTTATGGATGCTTCCATGTTTATCTCTTTAAGGGCACTACATTCTACAGAGTTTGGATGTGTTGTATTCTGTATCCTCTCTTGGCAAAGTACCAAGGTTCATTTCAGTGTGCAGATACTGAATTGAAGTAGTAAGTAGACCTGCTACTGTGCTTTGTAAGTATCGTTATGCTTGAATAATACAAGGTTATATCCACTTATTTGAGCCACTTGTTTTTCTCATTGAAACCCTCCTTGCCCAGAGGTATACTTTCCCTTTGCAGTCTCATCCAGTCTCAAGGCTGAAGTTGAAGCATTCAGTCCCTTTTTCCTCCTTTCTTTTTCATTGGGAACATTTCCAATAGGTTGGATGTGGCTGGCTCTGGCGCAGAGCAGGAAGAGAGGGGTTTCCTTGTTAAACTGTGAGCCCATCATTCATCCTGCTGGATCTGTTGGCCATGCAGCAGGCACTGTAGTGGAGCATTCCCTCAGATCACATCCGTTCACCTTGTGTTTGTCACTGTGACTCAACGGGTCTCTCGCTGCGTTTGAAATGGCACCCTGTTCCCTATGTAGTGCACTACTTTTGATCAGGGCCCATAGGGCTGTGGTGAAAAGTAGTGCACTATATAGGGAATAAGTGTGGTGCATTTTCAGACACACCCTCTGTCTTACTAATGAGGCAGCGCTTCAGATGATTATTTACATGTTGGATGTTATTTCCTCTGCATTCTGTCCCGATTTACTATTCTCCCAATTAACTAGGATGCGCATTAATTAACTGTTTAATAACTAAACGTAGTAAGTTCCTGTAGGAGACAAGAAGCCAGACAGACAGCAGGGCTATGTCAGAGTATATCCAACTATTAATTACTATGTTTTTAACTTCCTGTAGAGGAAAATAAGCCGGTGAGCGAGGCCATGGCTGAGGATCTCCTAGTTAACAAACTGTCTGTTAGTTAACTATGAACAGACTGCTAACTACTGTGTCCCTATAGAGGAAAATAAGCCGGGTAGCGAGGCGGTGGCGGAATATCTGGATGGCAAGAAGAAATATGAAGACATGAAGAAACAAACTGAAGAAGGGATCCAGCAGAAAGACACAGGTAACAGACCGGTGTCATTACTCAAAACTGAGCCGTTCATATCGGGTGTCATTACTCATCAAAAACTGAGCTGTTCATATCATTGTGTCATTACTCAAAACTGAGCCGTTCATATCGGGTTGTCATTACATCAAAAAACTGAGCCGTTCATATCGGGTGTCATTACTCAAAACTGAGCTGTTCATATCGGTGTCATTCTCAAAACTGGGACCGTTCATATCGGGTGTCATTACTTGAAAACTGAGCCGTTCATATCGGTGTCATTACTCAGAATTGGGCCGTTCATATCGGTGTCAATACTCAAAACTGGCCGTTCATATCGGGATTGTCATTATTCAAAACTGAGCGTTCATATCGGGTGTCATTACTCCAAACTGAGCCGTTCATATCGGGTGTCATTACTCCAAACTGGGCCGTTCATATCGCGGTCATTACTCAAACTGAGCTTGTTCATATCGGGTGTCATTACTTCAAAACTGAGCCGTTCTATATCAGGGTGTCATTACTCCAAACTGGGCCGTTCATATCGGGTGTCATTACTCAAAACTGAGCCGTTCATAATCATGGGTCATTGACTCAAAACTGAGCCGTTCATATCGGGTGTCATTACTCAAAACTGAGCCGTTTCATATCGGGTGTCATTACTCAAAAACTGGGCGTTCATATCGGTGTCATTACTCAAAAACTGGGCCGTCATATCGGGTGTCATTACTCAAAACTGAGCCGTTCATATCGGGGTGTCATTACTCAAAACTGGGGCCGTTCATATCGGTGTCATTACTCAAAACTGAGCCGTTCATATCGGGTGTCATACTCAAAACTGAGCGTTCATATCGCGGTGTCATTACTCAAAACTGGGCCGTTCATATCGGGTGTCATATCAAACTGAGCTGTTCAATCATGTGTCATTACTCCAAAACTGAGCGTTCATATGGGTGTCATTACTCAAAACTGAGCTGTTCATATCGGGTGTCATTACTCAAAACTGAGCCGTTCATATCGGGTGTCATTACTCAAAACTGGGCCGTTCATATCGGGTGTCATTACTCAAAACTGAGCTGTTCATATCATGTGTCATTACTCAAAACTGAGCCGTTCATATCGGGTGTCATTACTCAAAACTGAGCCGTTCATATCGGGTGTCATTACTCAAAACTGAGCCGTTCATATCGGGTGTCATTACTCAAAACTGAGCTGTTCATATCGGGTGTCATTCTCAAAACTGGCCGTTCATATCGGGTGTCATTACTGAAAACTGAGCCGTTCATATCGCGTGTCATTATCAGAATTTGGGCCGTTCATATCGGGTGTCATTACTCAAACTGAGCGTTCATATCGGGTGTCATTATTCAAAACTGAGCCGTTCATATCGGGTGTCATTATTCAAAACTAGCCGTTCATATCGGTGTCATTACTCCAAAACTGAGCTGTTCATATCGGGTGTCATACTTTAACTGAGCTGTATATCGGGTGTCATACTCCAAACTGAGCTGTTCATATCAGGGTGTCATTACTCCAAACTGGCCGTTCAAATCGGGTGTCATTACTCAAAACTGAGCTGTTCATATCGGGTGTCATTACTCAAAACTGAGCCGTTCATATCGGGTGTCATTACTCAAACTGGCCGTTCATATCGGGTGTCATTACTCCAAACTGGGCCGTTCATATCGGTGTCATTACTCCAAAACTGGGCCGTTCATATCGGTGTCATTACTCAAAACTGAGGCCGTTCATATCGGGTGTCATTACTCCAAAACTGGGCCGTTCATATCGGGTGTCATTACTCAAAACTGAGCCTGTTCAAATCATGTGTCATTGACTCAAAAACTGAGCCGTTCATATCGGGTGTCATTACTCAAAACTGAAGCCGTTCATATCGGGTGTCATTACTCAAAACTGAGCCGTTCATATCGGGTGTCATTACTCAAAACTGGGGCCGTTCATATCGGGTGTCATTACTCAAAACTGAGCCGTTCATATCGGGTGGTCATTAACTCAAAAACTGAGGCGTCATATCGGTGTCATTACTCAAAATAGCGGTTCATATCGGGTGTCATTTACTTCAAAACTGAGCTGTTCATATCGGGTGTCA
>NW_019942684.1:236149-243659 GCF_002910315.2 Salvelinus sp. IW2-2015
TAGCAAATCGAAGAGCCCCCGCGATATGCAACTGTTCAGGGAAGTCAGGAACCAATACACGCAGTCAGTCAGGAAAGCAAAGGCCAGCTTTTTCAAGCAGAAATTTGCATCCTGTAGCTCTAACTCCAAAAAGTTCTGGGATACTGTAAAGTCCATGGAGAACAAGAGCACCTCCTCCCAGCTGCCCACTGCACTGAGGCTAGGTAACACGGTCACCACCGATAAATCCGTGATAATCGAAGACTTCAACAAGCATTTCTCAATGGCTGGCCATGCCTTCCTCCTGGCGACTCCAACCTTGGCCAACAGCCCCGCCCCCTCCGCTGCTACTCGCCCAAGCCTCCCCAGCTTCTCCTTTACCCAAATCCAGATAGCAGATGTTCTGAAAGAGCTGGAAAACCTGGACCCATACAAATCAGCTGGGCTTGACAATCTGGACCCCCTATTTCTGAAACTGTCCGCCGCCATGTTTCGCACCCCCTATCACCAGCCTGTTCAACCTCTCCTTCGTATCATCTGAGATCCCCAAGGATTGGAAAGCTGCCGCGGTCATCCCCTCTTCAAAGGGGGAGACACCCTGGACCCAAACTGTTACAGACCTATATCCATCCTGCCCTGCCTATCTAAGGTCTTCGAAAGCCAAGTCAACAAACAGATCACTGACCATCTCGAATCCCACCGTACCTTCTCCGCTGTGGCAATCCGGTTTCCGAGCCGGTCATGGGTGCACCTCAGCACCGCTCAAGGTACTAAACGATATCATAACCGCCATCGATAAAAGACATTACTGTGCAGCCGTCTTCATCGACCTGGCCAAGGCTTTCGACTCTGTCAATCACCATATTCTTATCGGCAGACTCAGTAGCCTCGGTTTTTCTAATGACTGCCTTGCCTGGTTCACCAACTACTTTGCAGACAGAGTTCAGTGTGTCAAATCGGAGGGCATGTTGTCCGGTCCTCTGGCAGTCTCTATGGGGTACCACAGGGTTCAATTCTCGGGCCGACTCTTTTCTCTGTATACATCAATGATGTTGCTCTTGCTGCGGGCGATTCCCTGATCCACCTCTACGCAGACGACACCATTCTATATACTTCCGGCCCTTCCTTGGACACTGTACTATCTAACCTCCAAACGAGCTTCAATGCCATACAACACTCCTTTCGTGGCCTCCAACTGCTCTTAAACGCTAGTAAAACCAAATGCATGCTTTTCAAACGTTCGCTGCCTGCACCGCACGCCCGATTAGCATCACCACCCTGGACGGTTCCGACCTAGAATATGTGGACATCTATAAGTACCTAGGTGTCTGGCTAGACTGCAAACTCTCCTTCCAGACTCATATCAAACATCTCCAATCCAAAATCAAAGCAAGAATCGGCTTTCTATTCCGCAACAAAGCCTCCTTCACTCACGCCGCCAAACTTACCTAGTAAAACTGACTATCCTACCGATCCTCGACTTCGGCGACGTCATCTACAAAATAGCTTCCAATACTCTACTCAGCAAACTGGATGCAGTTTATCACAGTGCCATTCGTTTTGTTACTAAAGCACCTTATACGACCCACCACTGCGACCTGTATGCCCTAGTCGGCTGGCCCTCGCTACATGTTCGTCGTCAGACCACTGGCTCCAGGTCATCTACAAGAGCGATGCTAGGTAAAGTGCCGCCTTACTCAGTTCACTGGTCACGATGGCTACACCCACCCGCAACACGCGCTCCAGCAGGTGTATCTCACTAGCATCCCTAAAGCCAAAACCTCATTTGGACGCCTTTCCTTCCAGTTCTCTGCTGCCTGCGACTGGAACGAATTGCAAAAATCTCTGAAGTTGGAGACTTTTATCTCCCTCAACAACTTTAAAAATCTGCTATCCGAGCAGCTAACCGATCGCTGCAGCTGTACATAGTCCATCTGTAAACTACCCACCAATTTACCTACCTCACCCCCCATACTGCTTTTATTTATTTACTTTTCTGCTCTTTTGCACACCAGTATCTCTTCTTGCACATGATCATCTGATGATTTATCACTCCAGTGTTAATCTGCTAAATTGTAATTATTCGATTTATTGCCTACCTCATGCCTTTTGCACACATTGTTATAGATTCTCTTTTTTTTCTACCATGTTATTGACTTGTTTATTGTTTACTCCATGTGAACTCTGTGTTGTCTGTTCACACTGCTATGCTTTATCTTGGCCAGGTCGCAGTTGCAAATGAGAACTTGTTCTCAACTAGCCTACCTGGTTAAATAAAGGTGAAATAAAATTTAAAAAATAAAAAAATATTAAAATTGACTCAAAACTGAGCCGTTCATATCGGGTGTCATTACTCAAAACTGAGCCGTTCATATCGGGTGTCATTCACTCTCTACACTCCATCATTCAATGAGGTCAGTAGGAGCTTACTGTATATCACGGTGTTGATGACGTTAATGATGGCCTTGGTTCAGATCTAACTTTTATCCACTAACTATTGGACCAGGCGTCCACTTTTCAATACACTCATATAATCTAATGAGCTTTACACATCTGGAAAGCACTATAAAATCCATTAACTTATTATCATGAATTACTTGGGGCAACTCTATCCTGCAGTTGTCCACTCTGGGCATGCTAGCAGCAGTACTACGACACTACCACTGCATCCCAGATGGCACCCATCTTTTGACCAGGGGCCATGCATCCTGTTCCCTATATAGTGCGCTACTTTTGACCAGAGCCCTATGGGCTGAATAGGGAATAGGGTGCCATTTGGAGCCCATCCACCATCCATCTACCCCCTGTACTGTAACACAATTCCAACAACATCATTAAGTTAGCTGATGACACAACAGTGGTAGGCCAGAACACCGACAACGATGAGACAGGCTATAGGGAGGAGGTCAGAGACCTGACTGTGTGGTGCCAGGATAACAACCTCTCCCTCAACGTGATCAAGACAAAGGAAATGATTGTGGACTACAGGAAAAGGAGGACCGAGCTCGCCCCCATTCTCATCGACAGGGCTGTAGTGGAGCAGGTTGAGAGCTTCAAGTTCCTTGGTGGCCACATCACCAACAAACTAACACGGTCCAAGCACACCAAGACAGTCCTGAAGTGGGCATGACAAAACCTACTCCCCCTCAGGAGACTGAAAAGATTTGGCATGGGTCATCAAATCCTCAAAAGGTTTTACAGCTGCACCATCGAGAGCATCCTGACTGGTTGCATCACTGCCTGGTATGGCAACTGCTCGGCCTCCGACCGCAAGGCACTACAGAGGGTAGTGCGTATGGCCCAGTACATCCCTGTGGCCAAGCTTCCTGCCATCCAGGATCTCTATACCAGGCGGTATCAGAGGAAGGCCCTGATACCGGTGTCCCCGCACATTGACTCTGTACTGGTTCCCCCTGTATATAGCCCCGCGATTGTTATTTACTGCTGCTCTTTAATTATTTGGTATTTTTATCTCTTGCTTTTTTCTTAAAACTGCATTGTTGGTTAAGGGCTTGTAAGTAAGAATTTCACTAAGGTCTACCTACACCTGTTGTATTCGGCACATATGACAAATAACATTTGATTTGATTTTTGACCTGTTATGTCTGTTAATGGCCAGTGTGGTGGAAATTCAGTACTGAGAGAGACTTGGTCATTTCTTCAAACGATCATGTTTATTTAATATCGATTAATTATTGCAATAATGAGACCGTCAGCCCAGCAGTCTTGACCAACTGTTAGGCTGAGAGTCTAGCCTTTACAGACGATGCACAGTCTTTATATAGATGATACCAAGATTGCTTAGTCAGTCACTTTTAACCTTCCCATAACCAAGGTGGCTTATCTACAAAGGATGGTCTTTTAATTAGTTTCCCAGATCCCTCATTGTCTCAACTCTTCCAGGCTCTCTCTATCTCCAGTCACACACACCACATCTTGTCTATAGAATGCTAGCTTTTAGGTTTTTATCACCTACACGTCAATTGCCAGCTTCAAGCTATCTCTAGTAGAACCCATGTCCTCAACACCCAGACTAGCTGCAGGGTGCTAGAGTGGAGACCATAAAACACAACATTAGCAGGACAGAAATATCTTACTGTTCGTTAAGTAAATAATTGTTACATAGCCAACAAATAAGGTGAATACATCATTTTCCCCTCACACCAGTCATCACAACACAGGCTCCTTAACGACTTGCCACACTGCTGACTAACTGGTCTAGATTAGATAGATGTAGCTGTATGGCCTGGGTGTCAGCCTTCACTTTTAGTTTCCTTATCCTCAGAGAAACACAGACTGCCAGACAATTGAAAAGATGGCTCTAACAGGGGCGTGTGTGTGTGTGTGTGTGTGTGTGTGCTTCAAGTTCCTTGGTGGCCACATCACCAACAAACTAACACGGTCCAAGCACACCAAGACAGTCCTGAAGTGGGCATGACAAAACCTACTCCCCCTCAGGAGACTGAAAAGATTTGGCATGGGTCATCAAATCCTCAAGGTTTTACAGCTGCACCATCGAGAGCATCCTGACTGTTGCATCACTGCCTGGTATGGCAACTGCTCGGCCTCCGACCGCAAGGCACTACAGAGGGTAGTGCGTATGGCCCAGTAATCCCTGTGGCCAAGCTTCCTGCCATCCAGGATCTCTATACCAGGCGGTATCAGAGGAAGGCCTGATACGGTTCCCCGCACATTGACTCTGTACTGGTTCCCCCTGTATATAGCCCCGCGATTGTTATTTACTGCTGCTCTTTAATTATTTGGTATTTTTATCTCTTGCTTTTTTCTTAAAACTGCATTGTTGGTTAAGGGCTTGTAAGTAAGAATTTCACTAAGGTCTACCTACACCTGTTGTATTCGGCACATATGACAAATAACATTTGATTTGATTTTTGACCTGTTATGTCTGTTAATGGCCAGTGTGGTGGAAATTCAGTACTGAGAGAGACTTGGTCATTTCTTCAAACGATCATGTTTATTTAATATCGATTAATTATTGCAATAATGAGACCGTCAGCCAGCAGTCTTGACCAACTGTTAGGCTGAGAGTCTAGCCTTTACAGACGATGCACAGTCTTTATATAGATGATACCAAGATTGCTTAGTCAGTCACTTTTAACCTTCCCATAACCAAGGTGGCTTATCTACAAAGGATGGTCTTTTAATTAGTTTCCCAGATCCCTCATTGTCTCAACTCTTCCAGGCTCTCTCCTATCTCCAGTCACACACACCACATCTTGTCTATAGAATGCTAGCTTTTAGGTTTTTATCACCTACACGTCAATTGCCAGCTTCAAGCTATCTCTAGTAGAACCATGTCCTCAACACCCAGACTAGCTGCAGGGTGCTAGAGTGGAGACCATAAAACACAACATTAGCAGGACAGAAATATCTTACTGTTCGTTAAGTAAATAATTGTTACATAGCCAACAAATAAGGTGAATACATCATTTTCCCCTCACACCAGTCATCACAACACAGGCTCCTTAACGACTTGCCACACTGCTGACTAACTGGTCTAGATTAGATAGATGTAGCTGTATGGTCTGGGTGTCAGCCTTCACTTTTAGTTTCCTTATCCTCAGAGAAACACAGACTGCCAGACAATTGAAAAGATGGCTCTAACAGGGGCGTGTGTGTGTGTGTGTGTGTGTGTGTGTGTGTGTGTGTGTGTGTGTGTGTGTGTGTGTGTGTGTGTGTGTGTGTGTGTGTGTGTGTGTGTGTGTGTGTGTGTGTGTGTGTGTGTGTGTGTGTGTGTGTGTGTTGGTGTGTGTGTGTGTGTTGTGTGTGTGTGTGTTGAAGCCGTGTTGTGAAGGCCGTTCCTGAGCACAGCACTACACTAACAGTGGACAACAAAGGAGCGGGTTGAATAATGCCCTGTCAGAAGCGGGGCTGAGCTCTGCATCACAGTCCCTGCGCCATACAGAAGATACATATCAGGTATATTGGCTTTCATGTAGGGTATGTAAACATAAAAGTGCATAGTTTAAAGTGGCTAGTGATACATGTATTACATAAAGATGGCAAGATGCAGTAGATGATATAGAGTACAGTATATACATTATATTAAGTGGCATTGTTTAAAGTGGCTAGTGATACATTTTTGATACATTTCACATAAATTTCCATTATTAAAGTGAGCTGGAGTTGAGTCAGTATGTTGGCAGCAGCCACTCAATGTTAGTGGTGGCTGTTTAACAGTCTGATGGCCTTGAGATAGAAGCTGTTTTTCAGTCTCTCGGTCCTGCTTTGATGCACCTGTACTGACCTCGCCTTCTGGATGATAGCGGGGTGAACAGCAGTGGCTCGGGTGGTTGTTGTCCTTGATGATCTTTATGGCCTTCCTGTGACGGGTGGTGTAGGTGTCCTGGAGGGCAGGTAGTTTCCCCCAGTGATGCGTTGTGCAGACCTCACTACCCTCTAGAGAGCCTTACGGTTGTGGGCGGAGCATTGCCGTACCAGGCGGTGATACAGCCCGACAGGATGCACTCGATTGTGCATCTGTAGAAGTTTGTGAGTGCTTTTGGTGTCAAGCCGAATTTCTTCAGCCTCCTGAGGTTGAAGAGGCGCTGCTGCGCCTTCTTCACAACGCTGTCTGTGTGGGTGGACCAATTCAGTTTGTCCGTGATGTGTACGCCGAGGAACTTAAAACTTTCTACCCTCCACTACTGTCCCGTCGATGTGGATAGGGGGGTGCTCCCTCTGCTGTTTCCTGACGTCACAATCATCTCCTTTGTTTTGTTGACGTTGAGTGTGAGGTTATTTTCCTGACACCACACTCCGAGGGCCCTCATCTCCTCCCTGTAGGCCGTCTCGTCGTTGTTGGTAATCAAGCCTACTACTGTAGTGTCGTCCGCAAACTTGATGATTGAGTTGGAGGCGTGCATGGCCACGCAGTCGTGGTGAACAGGAAGTACAGGAGAGGGCTCAGAACGCACCCTTGTGGGGCCCAGTGTTGATCAGCGGGGATCAGCGGGGTGGAGATGTTGTTACCTACCCTCACCACCTGGGGCGGCCCGTCAGGAAGTCCAGTACCCAGTTGCACAGGGCGGGGTCGAGACCCAGGGTCTCGAGCTTGATGACAAGTTCGGAGGGTACTATGGTGTTAAATGCTGAGCTGTAGTCGATGAACAGCATTCTCACATAGGTATTCCTCTTGTCCAGATGGGTTAGGGCAGTGTGGTTGCAATTGCGTCGTCTGTGGACCTATTGGGGCGGTAAGCAAATTGGAGTGGGTCTAGGGTGTCAGGTAGGGTGGAGGTGATATGGTCCTTGACTAGTCTCTCAAAGCACTTCATGATGACGGAAGTGAGTGCTACGGGGCGGTAGTCGTTTAGCTCAGTTACCTTAGCTTTCTTGGAACAGGAACAATGGTTGCCCTCTTGAAGCATGTGGGAACCAGGCAGACTGGGATAAGGATTGATTGAATATGTCCGTAAACACACCAGCCAGCTGGTCTGCGCATGCTCTGAGGACGCGGCTGGGGATGCCGTCTGGCCCGCAGCCTTGCGAGGGTTAACACGTTTAAATA